>NW_018743360.1:0-97500 GCF_001683475.1 Chenopodium quinoa | reverse complement strand
CCATCTGGTTTCAGATATGTCTTCTGTTTTCCACAAGATGTTATGCCAATTGAATATGTTAATATATGAGTGGATTGTTTGTATGCTAATTGGTGAATCTTTAGGCAAACGAAATCTAGGATGGAACTAAAGCAAGAATATGAGCGAATAATGTTTGATGTCCAGAAGAAGACGAAGCATGTGAAGTCCCTAAAGCAGCAGGTTCAAAATATACAGGAGCAAAATTTGCGTAACACTCGGGTTTTTTTATCTATATCCAAATACTACTAAGTTATCTTTAATATGAAAATCTATATCTAATATTTTTGCATATTACTACTGTTCATGAAATTTCTTCACGCTTTTGGTTTTATGTGTTCTTGTAAGTTTTTTCACTTATTCTCTATTTTGTTTATGGCAAACTTCATTTACTACGTTACCCATTTACCCCACAATATTTACGCCTTTCCAGTCACCTCTTTTACTTGTTCCACCTTTTTCTTACATTACCCACTTTATACACTTTCTTGCTTTTATCCTTCTTTTACTTATACTCAACCACCTCATCAATACACTCTCTCTTTAATTGCCTTAATTTGTGTGGAAACAATAGTAGTAAAAAAATCTTTTGGGAATGTAGGTAGCACAAATAATTTTTGTTGATGCGTTTCTTCCATGGTGCAAAAAAGAAAAAAAATGTTGTCAGAGTTATTTCATTGTTTTTTTTAAACTGCATTAAAATTTCTTGATTCCTCTGGAATCTGCTGATACAAATGGGTTCAGTCTCCCTGTATAAAAGTTTTGTTGTTGGATAAATAAATAAAAGTCAATATCTTGGGGAGAAAATGATTTTTCTTAAGAAATTCATTGCTTGTTTGATTCCCATGAAACCAGTTACCACACACTGGCAACCTAGTGATTTCTTCATTTTTCTTAGTTTCTACTATTATTATGTCAGTAATAATAAATTTTATATTATAAGCAATATAATAAGAATGATACTGATACTACTTGTAAATTATATATTGGTATATCGTTGTTGCTGTTTTTTTTTTTTTTTTTAATGATAATTTGACTAAAATTATTGTTATTTATTATTGTAAATTATAACATTAGCAATATGGTACTCCCTTGATTCTTTTTTTTGTTCTTGTATATATTTTTTCTCATTGTCTCCATAGACGAACATTGACCAGTTTTTCTCTTATTATGTATCCATCTGAACATTAAGAAAATGCAGAGTACATTTTAGAATGTATGGTGTAGCTTTTTAGACTTTATAGGTCAAATTTGTTTGAAGCCGGGCTTAGCAAAATAAATGGAATTTGCATCTGGATTAATCGAGCCATTAAATATAAGGGTATTGCTTTATGCAGCCTGCATATTAGCATTAAATACATTTTCGAAAATGGTATAAATATGAGACTTTTAAACAGAACACACATAGATCGGTGTCATTAGTGCTTAGTTATTCTTAACCTGTCCTTTTTGGTGCAGTATTTACCATTTTACTAAGTGTATTTAATAAATGCTCTTAGTTAAAGAATTCAGCTCTATATACTATATGGTCTATACCATTTACTAACACATAATCGCTAGGATCTAAAATTATACGACTAAACAATTATGGTTTAACAATCTCTCAACCTCATTTTGTTTATTTAAAATAACAAAAATAAATAACAAAAATAGATGGCATTTGAAGTGGACTAATGCATGTTGTTTATTTAAAATAACAAAAATAGATGGAAATACAAGGTATGGGAATGACATGTGGCATTTTGGAAGGAAAATTTCTTGTTTTAAATAGTAGTATAGATTGCAATATATATCAACTGAAGCACTAATGCAGCCTTTTAATTTGTTTTCCTCTCTCCACTTCTCTACTTTCTTATAATCCCTTTGATCCATCTTTTTCTTTGTCCGAATTTGGGTGTATGTATTGTGTGACTGGGCTGATGGAATGTTTGGTGGTGATATAGTAGGGGAGAGGGGAAGGGCTGAGGTGGTGTTGGTGGCTAGAACTTGTGGTGGACTGAAGGAGAGGGTGGCAAGGTAGGAGGAATACTAGGAGAGAGTAAGCATGGGGTGGACTGATGATTTCGTTAATCATAAATGAATTGTACAAAAAAGTGTATTTCTGTTAAATATTAAAACCATTTCTAACTCAAAGCTGTGTAAACTGTAAATCTAATTGAAGATATTTTATTATTTTTAAATAACCATGATATGCGGTTTAATATCATTGGGAGTTGGGAAATTAATGATATGCAATTTTGTTATTAGAGAAGTGTAAGTAAATGAAAAATAGCAATAAAACGTAGTTGTATATTAACTTACATTGGTGTCTTTTGCTACATTTTTTTTTTATTTTTTTTTAAATAACCATGATTCTTTAACAATATTTGAGCTACTGCCAGAATCTAGCTAGTGGTACGTTTTTTACGCCAAAAGTGCTTTATAGGGTATTTGTCCAACAAGGCCACAACCATATCATTAAGGTGGTTTGACAAAGTCTATTATTAGGATTTTTCTTACCAACTCTTAAACTGTTTTAGTTAACCTTTAGTAGGAACTGGATATGGTAGATTGTGCTTTCTCAGGAATTTTGCTGCATCAGAGAAGGTTGGGGATGCCATCATGTGTTGAAGATGATTTTGATTTGGTTGTTGTTTATGTTGGGATCATCGTGTCAGTGCCTTTTAGCATTGTTTCTCTTGCGAGGCACTTTATCTTATGAACCTCCAAGATATGGAATGTTGGACAATTGGAAAGTCAAGGAACTACTGATTGTGATTTTGTGACTGCATATTAGTATTGTTTTTTTAAAATACGAAAAGGATTTACAGTGACAGTGTCAATGCTTTGGTTTCTACTAATGTGCAACTAGTTATACTTTGAGCCTAAAAGTTTGATTGCTAATGTCCTCCATCTTATGGCAATCTGTCCATCTATAGCCATAGGCTTTCCTGTTGGATAGAAAGCTAAATTTGAGTGGATTGACGGCATATGTATATCAAACCTTAATTTGGTTTGTGTTAGGAAAGATAAGAAAATCTAATTGGAAATCAAATTGACATTCAGGTGCGCTGTCCAACAAGGAAGCCTGTTTAATGATGTAATGTTATTGTTACTTGAAATGCATTCCAAATCTTGTTCTATTAAATACTCTCTCCAATCCTGAAATTTTGAATTGATTTTGGGAGACTCTTGTTCATAAGAATGCATGAAAAAGTGAGTGGGTGTAAGAAAAAAGTTAATGAATAATGAGAGATGGAGTAAAAAGGTGGGGGGGGGGGGGGCGGGGTGTGAGAAGGTGGATAAAGTAAGACTGTAAGAGAGTTTGTTGAAAGGTGTAAATAATGTGGGGTAGGAGCTAGGAGGGGTTAGATAGCAAAAGGGATTTCCCAAAAAAAAGGAATTAAGTAGAAGTAAGTTGTAACTTTTTGAAATGATGTTTGATAGAAAGTGAGTTGAACTTTCAGGAATAGAGGGAGTATGAGTTTCTATATTAATTTTACGGGATGCTGTAGAATGGTATCAAACCATGTTAGATTTTTCATGGTATGCCAAAACCAGTTGCAGCCTGGTTGTTGAGGAGAGAGCGCTAAAAAATCCGAACAGATAGGATACCATATGTTTTGAATTGCAAATGCACCTCCTATTGACTAATATTTCATGATTTTTGCTTCCACAAGAGAAACTTATGTATGCATCTCTCTTTGATTATTAATTGTGTGCTTTGCATAGCTGGGGTATGATTAGCGGGATGACCAAAGCTAAATAGTGCTGGGAAGCTTAAATCATTTAATACTATGATATCTGTTTCTTAACTGAATCTGATATCTTGTGTCTAGTTCACTAGCCCAACCTTAAGTTTGAGGCCTTTAGTCTAAGGATGAAAAAGCTTTTGGGTTGGAAGAATAACCCGAAATCAACTACTACCCTCGTTTTTGAAATTTCTTAAAAATAACTGTTTTCATTTTTTTTTAAAGTACTTTCACCTTATTCCATTTTGGCAAAACCTTCTTATTGTCTTATCATCTATGACTTGGACTTGCAGATTGCTGAGCATAGTACACCCGTGTCTCGACACGACCCTGAAATCCGGGTTAGATCCGACACGGGTACCCTTTAATGATTGAATCCCTAGATCTACAAGTTGGCATATTAATTAAAGAATAACAGATGTAATATACTGGGATTTTGTAAGCCCTTGTGAAGCAATCCAGGTTTTTCATTCACAGCTGGAGGTCAGAAAGGGATTGAAGAGAATGCAGATGGCCGGAAAAAAGAGAGAGGAGAGAGAATCTAATTTGTGTGGGTGGTGAGGAGAGAGGTAAAAAAGTAAAAATATAAACACAAACTTTTATATGTGGCTGGCCACACCGTGTGGCCAGCCACTATGGGGGTTACTTTGTTAGTGTTAGAGGGGTTACTTCATCGGTGTTATAGGGGTTACTTGGTCCATGTTAGGGGTTACTCGGTTAGTGTTACAAGGCTTACTTGGTCAGTGTTATTGGGGTTACTTTGTCCGGCCACATGGTGTGGCTAGCCGCACACAAAACACATTGGTTGCTTTGTTCTTTTACAAGCGGCCACATGGTATGGCCTAGCCGCACACAAAACACGCAGTTTTTTAATTTGTAAAAGACTAACTATTTATTTCCAGGTTTTCCTTAGCAAAATAATTTGAAAAGAAAAAAAGAAAAAAAGAAAAAAAAAAGTTTATTTTATACATATTATTTGCCGTGTCCCCGTACCCGTGTCCAAATCTTAGAGAGAGTCCCTGTGTCCTAAAAATTGAGTTTATGTCCTAAAAATTCGTACCAGTGTCTGATCCGTCTATCGAAGTCCATGTAACATAGGTCTTATCCTTCTTCTCCCCCCCCCCTCCCTTCTTTTTTTAACCTTGTTGTTTGTATGGGAATGATCAAATTGTTCCTGAAGTTTACTGCTATGTAATTGGTTTGGGAATCAAGGATTGAGTGACATTTTGGCTACCCTTAACTCAATTCTCTAGGACTTTTTTTGGACTGTTTTCTATGTTCTACCAGTAATCTAGTATGCTATTGGAGTCTTGGAGATGACTTGTCTTTACCAATTGAGTATGCTGTTGAATATGTTATTTTCAAGCTGTTCCAAGAATCTTTTTCGACATAAAGGATGACAAATCTTTGTTGTTTTATTTAGAAGCCAAGTCACCAATTCTTTGAGTCTGTGTTATCGCCAGCTCCCATTGGCTTTCTTTTGTCTTTTTATAGCTTATGTATTATTAATTAGGTAATTATCTATTGTTCGCTTCTGATTATCTTTGTGATTGTTTCAGGAGAAAAGGCATTATGAAAAACTTCAAGCTGATAAAATTTTACCTGAAATTAAAGAAGCAGAAGCAAAGTATCAGCAGCTTGAACAGAAGCGCAAGGCATACTCTTGCTGATGCAAACTGATTCTGGCATCAAGTTGATGCTTATGCTAGCTAGATTTGTCAGTTTTCCTTAGTTCCGAAACTGAGTACTTGTGCAATCTGATCTGCAGCAAATAGAGTTTTGAATTCAGTGCTATCAGGGGGTGTTGTGCATTATGTACAGTGTTGAATAGGTCATGGAAAAATACTTTTTTAGTTGGATTTCTTCCAATAATTGATATCAAACCAGGCATGCAAATCCACAAGCCACAAGGGACTTGTGATATTGAACCACAATGATTGAAATTAAACCGGGCATGCAAATCCGGAAGTTACTGATTTGTGAAGTGAATTAGCTAACAGTTTCATGCCCCAAATATCTGTGGCAACTATGTGAATTTTATCCAGATGTGTTTATGAGCCTCTATGTGTCTCTGTTATTCTGTGCGTAATCATTTCAATGAGATTTCTTAATTTTTTTTTGTTCTGAATTGTTATTTTGGTCTTCAAGGAAATAAATAAATTAATAAGTTTAGTATTCAATATCATTTGATCTGTTAAGTCGTCAAACATGTGTGAAATTACTCTGCTGGGCCTTGGGCTTAGCAAGGTTTGAAGCTGAGTGCATTCCAAACTGTCTAGCCCAATGAGTTGGGTCAGGTGGAGATATTTTCATCTGTCTAATAGATGTATGTTGTAGAGATCTCGGGTTTTGTAACATAGATGTATGACTGTATGTTGTAGTGATGGACTAATAGCCATAGTGGTAATTGTAAAATGTTTCGTATAATTTTTCTGTTGCCTCCCCCCCCCCACCCCCAACCCCCCGGCCCCGGTCTTCTGGCTACCATTTTTTCTAATTCAAAAAACGATATGCAGGATAGTTATGAGAAAGCCTCCTACATGTGCCCAGAGGTAGAGGTTGAAGCTATGGAAGGCTGTGAAGACACTCCAGAGCAGCTCAGTGCTCACCTGGGTTAAATGATTAAAAATCTCAAGCATGAAAGGGATATGTAAGGATGGAGTTCTTTTTATGAAAGTTTCTGCTATAGATTCTCAAATGTAAAGGTGCAATATTTGCAGATATACAGAATCCATTGATGACCTACAAATATTATATAAGAAGCAGAGTAAGATTTTGACGAAGCAAAAGACTTGTGAAAATATTCGAAAGCAGCTACAGGTAATTTGTATACCAAGGCTCTGAAAGTGGCATAGATGTGCCATCCAATTTGTTTAAATTTTTTGAGTTAGATATATTTATGCTATGCATTAATGCGTCTATACCTATATAAACCATTAAAGCCACATGCACCCTTCCCCTTTCATAAATTTTATTTTCTCAAGAACATCTAGCCTAATCCCTTATTCAACATACATTATTGTTGTTTCTTTCACATGCCCGTTCTTTACATTTTTTTTCCTGGTTGTACTATTTAAAAGACATGCCTTATACAAGTCTAATATTTGGTTGCCCGGTAATAAACAAGGTTTATGTGGTTCAATTAGTGAGGGTGATGTCGTAGCCTAAAGAAATGCAATCATCTTTAAATGTGTATAATAATATGAGTAGAGTAACCCCCTCCCTTTACCCCCTCTCTCTTTCATCTTTGTGCCCTAGTAGAGGTGAATGGGTTACTCCATGAATGGGTTGCTACCTAAACTAAACTCCGGAAAACAAGCCAGATTGGGTTCACAACATTCTTCTTGTTTCCATTATAAAACAAGCTGTTTTAGCATCTATCAAGTTAACTGTATTACCTTAGGAGAGCCAAATGAGACTTGAGGTGGCTTCAATTTTGTATTAGTGCTTAGACACTCTTAAGTATTTTGGGATCGAGATTCTATTTTAGATTGATAAAGGTTGTATAGAATTAGATCATAGGATCAAGTCATAAAATTTCTATATTTTACGTTTTTGCTAAACATATGATATTATCACTAAATTTGTAAGATTCTTCATAATCGCTGAACATATGACACCATTGTAAAATAGTGTTACCTTTATTTTTGGATATTTCTACTTTGACCGGTATATTTGCCAATGCAAAACTTTGACCGTTGATATTTTGAAGAAGATGATAACTGAAATAATGTACAAAATCAAAGTGGAGCAACTAAAAAGAACAAAGGGAATAATAGTAATTCTTCTTTTAAGTGTGAACTACTGCAACTTATATTAGATTTTATATATCAAGTTATCGAAAAGTAATTCATCCGTTCCCAGAAGTTATTAGCGGTCTTTGTACCCATATTAAGGCAATTGGAGAGAGTGCTAATGTGGTAATTGAGTGTAAGAAAAAGGTGGATAAAGTTTGAGAGAGAAAAATGTGTGAAAAATGGGTGGGTGTGAAAATGGTGGAAAAGGTGAGTGACTGAAAAGGTGTAAATATTGTGGGATAAGGACATAAGGTAGTAAAAGGGGTTTGCCAAAAATAAGATAAAATAATAGTGTAAAGAACTTTCAAGATCGAACTAAAATGAAAGTGTAAAGAAATTTAAGGAAGGTAAGTTATATATACTATATATTCCCTCCGTCCCATAATATAGTTCCTGTTTTCCTATTTTGGAGACCTAAAATGTTCCTGTTTCTAAATTTGGGTAGTATATAAAGACTATTACACCCTCATTTTTTTTACTTTATTCATTGTACTTCCTACATTACCCTTGAATTTTGCACATTCCTTGTACTTCTTTCCACTTTCTCTCTCTAAATTGTCTATAATTGTACTTTTCACTTTTATTAATGTACTTCATCTACTTTCTTCTCTTATTTCTTAAGTACCGTGACAAAACACAAACGGGAACTATATTATGGGGTGGAGGGAGTATCTAATTATTTGGACTGATAGGATTTCATAAATTCAAATATTGAGATGAGTAGCTTTTTTATAAAACAGTATATTGTAAGAATGATTTTATCATTTAAAGTTTTCATTGTAAGATTGGATCTTCGCATCATAACAAATTATTTGAAGATCTTGATTCTTGACACTAAAAATGTTTATCTTGGTAGATTTGTAAGATCCTACAATTTTAAGATTTTACATAAAATGGGGATTGGTTGCGTACTTTGTAATTGTAAAATCATAAGATTTAATGATCTGAGTCCCAATTTAGAAATCATAAATGTGCCATTAGATTTGTTTGCTCTTTTTTGAAATGTGATAACCACTAGCAAATGTGTGTTTTTTTAGATAGTAAAATAAATTTACCGATGAAAATGTAGATTTGTAGACAGGCTTCATCAAATACTTGCAAATGATGCACTTTTTTAATAGTGGGCCGAACAGGTCCCTAACAGGCCTAGTAAAGCCGTCAGTGGCTCCAATTCTTAACCTTGATGGAGTGGATTGGTGCTACCTTTATTACATTTCAGCTTAAGAGTGACCCTTACTGGGCCCACAACACTTTAATTTTGCCTTGTTACAAATTATGTTAACTTCCATGAAGCTACCCTTGTTACTACAGTGGAGCTAGCTGAAAGCAGCAATGTCTTCCAGCTAATTATGCCTTTGGTTATACTGGCAAATGTTGCTCCAAGTGTTTATCTTCTTTGGTGTGTTCCGTCCAGCATGCGCTGCTCTTCAAGATATTGTTGATCTCATGCTTTTTTACTCTTGATTGAAACTTAGATTCTGTTAATTCCGCGCTATGCAGGATGCCCAAAGAGCTTTTGAACCATGAAAATAAAAGTTTAAATGGAGTGCTACTGTTGCGAAACGCCAATTGACAAGGAAGTGAGAACTTTGTAATCTGTTTGCCCATTTACTTGATACTTATAAAAAAAAACCCCTGTTCCTACTTTTCTTCTGCTGTTCGTTGACCTCTCTTCTTTCTTTGTTTTATGTTGATTTTTTTTATTTTTATTGTACCAGATTTCATAGCAATCTGGCAAAGAAAGGGATAAGTGGTCAGATGAAAGTGGACTATGAAGGGAAGACTCTTTCCGTTGAGGTGATTATATTTGTTACTCTTTCGATTAATTTGATTGCCCCTGGGATAGGAATTTAACATGTTCTTCATTTGACTGATTGATAGGTTAAGATGCCACAGGTTGCTTCTAATACTACTGTTCAGGATACCAGAGGACTTTCATTATTACTGATCAAATTTTGACCTGGATTAATTCTGTTCTTTCTTCACAAGTTCTCTAAAGTTCTTTATCAAATTCCCCCATGATATCCTGCTCCTTAATTTATAAGATTTTGGATATGGTATCTTTCTTACTCTGCGACCATGGAAGTTGGACCAACTCAAATCCTGTAAATGCTAGAATGGTTATCATGGAGATAGATGTTGGTGAAAAATGTATCTAGGATCTAATGAACCTCGTCAAGGTTCGATGTAATTTTCCATGTTTGTTAATGCTATTTACTAGTATGTGCTTAAACAGGCGGGGAACGTTCTTTCTCGACGTTGTGTTTTGCACTAGCTCTTCATCAGATGATTAAATCCCCTTTTCGAGCAATTGATGAATTCGATGTATTTATGGTACTAGAAGCTTGTGGAGCTTATGCTTTTATTTTGGTGCTTCTAATGGCTTGGATTTTTTTACATTCTCTACCTGCCTGTTCAGGATGCGGTTAGCCGGAAAATCAGTCTGGACACCTTGGTTGATTTGCGTTATCACATGGATCACAGTGGGTGTTCATCACCCGTCATGATATCAGGTGCCTAAAATTGAGTTGCGTACATACTACATAGCTATTTTTGTATAAATGTTATCTTCGTGATGTCTTCAAGCATAGTACATGACATAGATATCTTTAATTGAACAATTTGTTTGAGTAGAGGTTGGAAATGCAGCAGAGTTGCCACTAAAAAATTAAACATGTTATATGATGGATCTCTGGATCAAAGATATGCAATCTGTAGGGGTAATATCTAATGGACAAGAAATTTTAGCTAGCAAAAAAGTATGCAGATAATTGGTCAATGTGTACTCCAATCACTTATAAGCTTTGTTGGGCTTTCCTTCTATTAAAAAAAAAAAAGGTTTCTTTGTAATTTTTGTAGTATGGCAACAATATATATAATTTTAATTCTTAACAAAAACATAGGTATTTGATTAGTTTGGACTGGGAACGTTTTTAGTACTTTTTTAAGAAAAACATTTGGATATTTCTCAAGGTCTTTTGCTTGATTTTGTACTTGAATAAAAATGCATTTTGATGAAAAGTTTGTGGGTAGCATCTTAAATTGTTCTTTGCCAACCTGTCCCTCCATAGTCCTTACTGTACTGACTTGCAAAAGGAATTTTTTATACCTTCTCAGAAACTTGATATAGCCTCGAATTTTCAGCAGGCCAAATATTCAGTGAAATTTCACTGCTACTGCTTGCGAGTTTGGTCACATGCACGAGAACTAAATCTCTGACATTGTCATGTCGCATTAGGGGCTGACATCTTCAAGCAGACTTGACATTGTTCGGCTGTTTATATTAGGCTAGATAAGTTGATTGGCAATCCAGACTTTATTTGGTTGTAAGTAGGTGCTGTTTCTTTGGTTTGGAACTCAACTTTGTAGAAAATCCATTTAGCGTAAACAGCTGTGACCTTTGGTGGTAGCAGAGAAAAAAATGTCTGAAACCAGCATTCCCATAAGTCCTTTCCCAGTTCCCCACCCCTGGACCCTGATTGTCTGCACTCATGGTCTAGTTGAAATATTTGAAGATAGTTGTAGGCAATATGTTTTACAATGTCGAAAATTGAGCTGTTTATAATCTCTAAGGAATTGGAAATGCATAAATTTGTATTATTTTCTTTGTTGTATGGTGAAACAAGACGAGAGAGTTAAGAAGCAGCAGATGGTAGTTCCTCGTTCTTAAATCTTCTTTTTTTTTTTTAAACAAATCAATTTATTAATCAAAAGCCATATGATATCTACAAATGAAATATAAATCATCAAATACATAAAATTGAATCAAATAAGGGTTTCCTTTATCAAAGTTACGATCGTTGAATAGATCTTGCACTGTAGTAGATCTCATGCCCACATCGCTGGAATATACAACCTTTTCGGAGAGACGGTCTAACGATTTGTTGTAGCCGTAAGGGTAATTTTCATCTGATTCACTTGAACGCCTTTGAAGATTTGATAATTGTTGCGATTTCGGACAACTCTTTACCAACGAAATGATAATAGGGCAAAATATGATTATCTTTTTAATAAACCCCAATACACATAAAAACCATAAACAAAAACAAACAACAAAACTAACAAAAACTAACGACTCCACCGTAGGAAGACAGACGAATATCTACACTAGTGTAGATTTATTGAAAATTAAAAAGCAAAACTAAAGAAAATTAAGGGAAAAGGGTCGAAAATAGTCTAATTTCCGAAAAAATTAGATTGTTTTTAGCCTAAACGGTCAAAAAATTGGAGAAACCCTAGAAGATAGATAGAAGGAGAGAACAAGAGAGGAGAGGAGAGGCTCCTCGTTCTTAATCTGAGTGCATAGTATTAATTTTGCTGATCCAACTATTTATTCCTGATCATTTCGTGTGGTGCCTCCACTTTCACGATTTTAACATTCTATCTCATTATTAGCAGGTTCTTTTGGGATTCAATTAGTCTCCATTTTACCTTGCTATCCTAGCTCTTCGCTAGTATTGCTATGGATTCGCATCCCAACTTTTGTATCTATATCTTATTTATCCAATATATTAAAACTTAGATAAAAGCCCGTGTGATGCATGATTTTTTCATACATAGATCTCAAGAAAAGATACTTTTCTTATTTAGATAGACTCTAAGTTTTTTTTTAATAATTATATAATTCATTTTATTATTTAAAATTTTTAGAAAAAAAAACACATAATAATTTGATTAAGGAAAAATCGTCAAACATAATACAACATTTGGGTGGTCCGCCAAAAACAAGTAAATCTTTTGATTATTTCTAGATAATACAACCTTTAACTAGTATCTGCTTTAAACAGGTTATGACCGGTTATTAACCTAATTAATAGGTTGTATGGACATGTGTTATTGTTTAATTGGTTTGAAAATTTTATTTGATTATTTATTTAATGCTTAATTTTTAAGAGATTATTATTATTTTATTTATTAAAAAAAAAACCATCCCCCACCAACATCCCCACCAGTCACCGGCTGCCACCCTCTTCCCCTTCCCCGGCGTCTGCCAGTACCCCCCTCCCTACCCTCTGACGCCGGTCGCGCCGCCCAAACCTCCCTTCCTCGGCGTTGACGTTGACCCCACTCCCCGCGTTTCCCGCTTCCTCACGAACCACCAACTCCCTCCTCGATTCCCCTCTCTTCCCTCCCACAAAACCCCCTAAAATCCATTCCCTACCCTCGGAAACCCTAATCAAAGTCGTCGCCGATGGTTAGGGAGGACCGGTTAGGGTTTTTTCGAAGGTGGAGGGATGGTTTTAGGGAGTTTCGTGGGTGAGGGAGAAGGGTTTCGGGGAGGGGATTGGTGGTTCAAGAGAAGAGGGAAAGGGCGACGCACAACAGGGTGCAGACGGTCTGAACCGGCGCCGAGAAGGTAGGGGTTTGGGCGCGGCTGGCGGGGAGGGGTCTGAAAGAGCACCGGGGAAGGGGTATGTAATACCCTTGAAATTTCCTCATTTTAAAAAGCTCTTTACACTCTAAATAAAACTCATTTTAGGAAATATCCAAAATATTACCACCACCGTGATAACGGCAAAGGCTATTTTTCAAAGTCATACAACGAAATTCTAAAAATAAAACCAACTTTCAAAATAAAACTTAAGTTCACAACCTCAAAACGAGAGTAAAATAAAACATTCACAAGTTGGAACCAATTCAAACATGGCAAACCAACTTAAAAATAAACATAACAATGTTAGTCCATAACCAATTATTCAAAATATAAAACTAAGAAAGCATAACAAGTAACTCTCTGTATTCATTCCCTTCATGCTCTTCATGCTTCAAGTACCTGTCACTTCCTTTTTATTTCAACTCCTCTACTCATCATATAAATGGGTCATAGTAGGACCAATCCAAAGGAAAGCCAAACACAAACACAAAAGTACAAATCAGCTTACATGCTCGCCATACTCAGAAGTAAACTTACCTTTGACTCATAACTAACAATATTAATTATTAAATAATAATTTTGGATTACTCATAACTATGGGGATTTGATTGATGAATGATGAGGCTGCTGTGTTGTTGTTTATTATTGGCTACTCACTCCCTTACTGTTTTACAAATTTCTTAAAGGAGTCCCCTTTGATTTTCTTTTGTATCCTGATTTGTATTGAGTCCCCTATTGTAGTGTGTTGTTTACCTTATCCAAATCCACATGATGAAGGGACTTCATTGAATTTCACTAAACACAAGTGTTTTGCTCCAACATTTTGCTTAATGCTCTTGTTGTTGAGGTAACCTTGTGACTTAGTGTTGTATTCAACAATGACATACAAACCTTCTGATGGATTAAGTGCCCATATAACAGCTGATTCTTTGTCATTTCTATTCCATTCAAAATGTGGGTACAAAAGGACCATACCTTCATCAAAAGACTTTACAACAGACTGCCTTACATTTTTGAATCATTGTACTCAACAAAATACACCTAACCAACTGGTAACTGAATAAAAAAAAAAAAGCAGATTAACATAACTAAGTGGTTATGTGTGGCAGTCCATGTGTTGTCTCATTGATGTGATGAGTCCCCTAGTCTGCATCCACCTCCATATCTTCTGTTGCTTCTTCATTGGCTTGATTTGCTGACCTAAACATAGTGTTTAGGTACTCCACATCCTCCATCACTACTTCCTTCTGCACATCTACTTTATCTGGTTGAATGCTAATATTTTCAATTTTTTTTTTGTTCATGTGGGGTATTTTGTACTTGTTCCCACCTTCTGCCTTGAGGATCTTTATCATGTATTTTTGCAAAGTTACCCAGATGTATTGTTAACTTGGGAATTGAATGTGTTATAAGAGTCTCTCACTTTTTCAACTAGCTCATCTAAGTCTCTAGGAAAAGACTGATATTGCAAAGATTGAATAGACCTAAATAACCCTAAATCAAGCACATTCAAATGAGGTGACTGTGTTGGCTGAAAAACAAATTGAATGTTGAACCCATTTGCTGTTGTTGCTGCCATAAATTCTGCATCATTAGGAGCTTGGTGAGGCTTTGCATTGTCCCATTGGATGACAACATTTTTTTCCAGAATTTCAGGCCACTTTGAGATGATTGCTGGTATGACCTTTGTCAGCAACATATCTCTAATCACTTCTCTGTTTACATTTTGGAGTGCCTTTGTTTCCAAAGTTCCTTTGGCTCTTTTTTTGCTTGATTTCTTTGCTAGTTGCTAGACAGTAAATGGCAATATGCCATACTTCCCATCATGCAGGAGTTCCCCATTTCTGTCATACAATGGCTTCCCAATAATTGCCATAAACATTGCCTTCAGCTTGAATCTTTTTTACTGTACCGCCATGTATGGATCCTCCTCACTTGGTAGTAGATAAAACCTCCTCTTATCAGGGTTCAAATAGAACCACTTCTCATCTATGTGTATGACATGTTTCATGTCAACAAATGTGGGGTCCTCATTACCCCTGTAATTGGATTTATATGTGATAAAATCCATCTGAGTTTGGCTACCTTATGATCTGATGTTAGTGCCGGCTTATTGCAGCTTGTGTGTGTTCTTAGCCTTCCCTTTTTCTTCAAATTGTGAACTGTAACATGACTTATCTTCAGTACTCCTGCATAGCTCCTTTCTGTCTGCCTTAAATGCAAAGGGATTACCTGTAGAATTTCATTAGATATTTGCAATGGCTTTCTCCCTATTCTGCCATACTTCTTAGTCCTGACATCAATCAAGTCCCCTTTTGCCAACCTTTTTTTTTTTTTTTTTTATTTCTGTGAAGATTCTTGTGATGGTGGATTTGTGAACATTGAATTGAGATGATAAATGTTTCATGTGACCCCTTGGTAATCTTCCCTCATGCATTTTGACCAACATTGCATCAATAATTTGTCTTTTCTTGTGCATGGTGAGTTGTTTTCTGTCTGCCATTTGAGTCCCTCAATGAAATGGTTGTTGCATTTGTGAGGAAGCAACCTCAGCTTCTGTGTTTTGCTGGCCCTGTTCTCCTTCTTGGTTGTCTTGCATGTTTTCATCTTCAGATTCAAAGTCCTCCATGCCTGCATCTTGCATTTCTTCTTCATGGTCATACCACAATTCTGCCATCTGTTCTTCATTTAGTATGTGATCAACATCGAAAAACACAGCATCAACAAATTCTGCCATGTGTTTTTCTTCTTCAGCACAGCTTGATGATGTAGGGGGGCTGCTGATTTTTTGTGGAGTAGATGAAGGATGCAGCTTGATGTGCAGGACTAATTTCTGCTTAGCCGATATTTTTTGGGTTTTAATGGGCTAGTTAATGTGTAATTACTGCTAACTTAATGATGAATGAAGGCTTTATATGCCTTAATTGGATTCAAATTTGTGCTAGAAACTTTGTTTTTGCTGGAAACTTTGACCCAGCTTGAAAACTTAATGATTGTAAACATTTAATGTGTTAGAATGGAGGCTGGTATTTATAGCCCTCTTAAATGATGAATGAAGGCTTTAAATGCCTTAAAAAAAATTCAGATATGTGCTGTGCTTTTATTTTAAAAATGGAGGGAACAAAATTTTCACCCAAAATTCAACAAATTCGAATTTTTGGTGAAAATTTGGGGGGAAATCCACCCCATGTGTTTTTGCCAGAATTTCCCACCAACATTGCAAGTGGGTGGCCGTACTTTCTCTCTCCTATCCCTTTAATTAAGTACACTTACTTTTCTTAAACAATACTGTTTTTCGTATGTAAACGACGTTTTAATCAAAACTCACTACCTTTGGTAGTGAACACCACCCTCTCGTGGCCAAATTCAGCCTTTAAATATGGTTTTCGGGCAAAACGAAGGTTTAATGTTTAAAATAAATTTTCAGATTGTTATAAAGCTTTAAACTTGCTGTAAGTTTATGAATAAGTATGTATTTTAATGTTTTTATGTAGGAAATTTTAAGAATAATATATAAGCTTTTAATTCTAGCAAAAAAGAAGGTTTTAAAGTGTTGTTTAATTGAATTTTGAAAGTTTGATTGAGTTTTTATGAAACTAGTTGAATTCTAATTATATATTTTAAGTTTAGATTGTTGTATTCATACATTCTACTATTAAATTAAATTTTCAGATTTTTAATCTTGGTTTTAAAGGTTTTAAATCATGGTTTTATGATAGATTTTTAGGTTTTTAACATACTAACCTACTATATAATAATTATTTCAAGTAGATATGTTTATGAGGTTGTTTTATAATCTTAAACTAAATTTCCAGATTATAATCCTTACTTTAAAGTTGCAGGAATTTTATGTTATAAGCTATATTTTCATGATTTTAACATATAGACTTATAGTTGAACTATTGAATTATTAACTTTGAATATTGTGAGTAATTTAATTAAAAGCATTATTTCAATGGTTTAAGGGGTTTTAAAGTGAGTTAGTGTTGCTGTAAATTATATTGCTTGGTTATTGATTGAACCATTGTTGTTTGGTTTAGGAGAGGGCTTTGTAGAAGGCGATTTTTAGTTTCTAAGGTGGACAACCAACTCGTTTACTCAAGGTACGTACAAGGATACGAAAACCTTGACTTTAGGAGCATGTTTAAGGACTGGGAAAAACTTAGAATCATGTTAGGAAACTTGTAGATTGGATGAAATTGTTTGGTAGTGAGTTTGATTGATGATTAATGTGATGATTGGTTTGATTCATGTATGAGAAATGCGTATTGATTTTTCTTGTAAGTGTTATTTATGCAATAACTTGCAAGATGAGCTAAGAGGCTAAGGTACATAAATATGTGGAATGAATTATCTTATTATTCGTTCATATCTATGAATTGGAATGGGTAAAGGGAGAATTAAAGTCTTACAAGACGAGGTTGAGGATTGAGGTGCCTTATGCACTTAAGGTGTTTATACACCGAGGTAGTTAAAGGATTCAATACTAAATATTGTTTGTCACTAATAAATCAAGAATTGAATTGGAAATTTGAATTTTTTGAATGATGGATGTGTGATTGGTTGTATTGTTTTGCATTTGAGTCATCACCAAGTTTAAACTGGTAAATCACGTAAAGTGCAAGAAGGATGAGCAATAAAACTCTGGATTTGTGCACATCTAGAGTATTGACAAACAAGGGTTGGGGTACACGAGGTATTAGCCGTGTACTTTCTAGAGGTCGTCTGATCTACGAGTCTCTTGTTTACAAATGTTTTTCTAAACTATAAGGAGTTAGATAAGATCTCATACTAGCTATGGCCACGGAGTCGCGCCCGTCTGCCATAGGATTTTTATTAATGTTTCCGAAAGGAGGCATAGGGTTTTCTTTTATTAATGTTCCGACATGGAACATAGGGGGACAATCTGGTCTATTGCTTAATCCAATCAATGAATGTAATGAAATGAATTATTGTTGGTAATTAGTGAAGTCTTAGTAATGTTAACAGTTGAAGCGTGTGTTCGAGTCAATAATTAAATTGTGTGTGCCGATTAATTTTTATTAACATGCTAAGGACTCTTTGCTATATTTCGTAGCTTGTATGTACTCAGCGTTGCTGATTGCGTGCTTTTGTATGTCTTTTTCTTGGTCATGGCCTTTGCCTTTTCAATGACCCTGTAATGATCCAATTTTTACACTTGTAATATTGGGGAGCAGATTAATCACAGGTTTATACGTAATCAGAACTTGCATCAAGATGGTGGGATTTAGAGTGGAGTGTTGGATATTTCCACAGTATATTTTGTTTCATAAGTTTGGATTTAATTAAACTCTGGTTTGATTTATTTACTACTTTTATTGGGTTTGAATAAGGGCCTTAATGGTTCCAACTTGTAAGAATAAATTTGGTTTTGATTTTTGGTTTTGAAACTTATTGATAACTAAGTTAGTTTTTCCGCTGCTAAATTCTGAACTAGCCTTAACGTTTGAACACGTGGCGGTAGCACGTCAGTAATTCTCTTGCAAATTGATAAAGGTAATTATAGTTTTTAAGAGAGAATTATTAGGGTGTTACAAATTTCATAATAAGATGATAAAATTTTGAGAGTGTTATGGATCATATGTGATTTAGGATTTTATTGTCCAAGCGATGGCTCCCACTCATTTTCATGACTTGAGATCTTTCAACTTGACAACCTACAATCAATGTTCGACAACGAACTTTCCATTGAACACTTTCTTATTATTGCCTTCCAGGCAACAATATTCTCAATATATATTTCAGTAAACATTCTGATGGTGCTTTGCTCAGATTTCATTCCAAACGACTCACAATGATTTGGGAGACCCTAATCACTTGTGATCATGGAAATTTACCTTAAATTTTCGCACATTATACATGGATGCGTGTCCATGTTACCATTCTCAAGCCACGACGCAATCTAGCTCGTGCTTATAAACGACTTCCTTATTAAGGATCTAATCCTTGCTAAGGATGTGCTTGCAACATCAATTCTCAAATTACATTTGTTTCCATGCGCCAAGAACTTATCCCCTTTTACTTATCAAAGTACTTTGGATTTTTCTTGATCATAATCTAACGATTCATCACTTATGTTTCGAGTGTTTTTGGTCCCTCGAGAGAGTTACAATACGAAGTATGCGCGCCTGACCTCTGTACCTGCAAAACCACGAAACTCCGTTTGGGTGGAGTTCTGCCTCCGAAGGTCAAGTTAGTATGATTCCGGATGAGAAAGCGTGCGGAAAGTAGAATAAATGTTTCTCTCTGATTCAGGGAGATTCCGCAATTAAGATTGCTCGGGTTTTGTGTCTGTATTTATGAATGGGTCATAAATGAGGATTTTCCCCTATTTATAGTGGGGGAGGCATGTTCCCTGATTAGGGTTTTAATGCCACGTGTCAGCATCTGATTAGATCTCGTTAGGCCTCTGGTGGGCTGCCACGTGTCATCATACTACTGGGCCACGTGGAAGAGGGTATTTTTACTCAAAACATTTGCCCCTCATAGGTGTGATGTGGCGTAGCCATGTGTCACCTGTGATAGGTTTTAAGCACAGGGGAGGCGACGATTGAGTTGCTTCCCGCCTCTCTCTCTTGGATTCAAATTTTGAAAATTTGAGGCAGAAGGTGGCGATTCGCCTTCTGGGTTTGTCTATAAATAGAGACATTCCCCCCCTCTCTCCTCACTTTACAAATTTTGCAAAAATTTCTTGAGAGCTCTGACACCGGCTGCTAATTTGTGCAACCAGCTTCTTCATTCGAACGCATACGGATACCGGTTGAGGGATTCTTCAATTAACTCACCCAGGTACCGTCTGACTTGATTTTCTTCTTAGCTTGAGTAGGACCACAGACGGTCTTACTCCGTCTGGGACTCCATAAGGACTTCATGCTTTGCATTTGGTAGACCCACAGACGGTAATAGACTGTCTGGGGTATCTTCAAATCATGGCCTTCAAAAACAGACCCTCAGACGGTAATAGACCGCCTGAGATGTCTTCATTCAATGGACTTCCGATAATATATTCCATAGGCCCACAGACGGTGATATACCGCCTGTGACATTTATGAACAATTGTCTTCTGGGGATTGCATTGACAAGACCCACAGACGGTAACATGCCGTCTGAGGCTTCTTTAGACCAGTATCATTTTGCATCCAATAGACCCTCACCCGGAGATATTCCGCCTGGGTCATCTTCCAACAATTGCCCATTATAACTTGCATCTCATAGACCCTCAGCTGGTGAGTGACCGTCTGGGGTACCTTGAAACAAGGATCACCAATTCTAGACCCTCTGACGGTTTTGGACCGTCTGGAGCATCATCAGATAATTGCTTTTCAAAACTAGGCCCACAGACGGTTATGTACCATCTAGGTTATCTTCAAGCTAATCTTCAAGACTTGGATCCTTCGCACCCTTAGGCGGGCTCATACCGTCTGAGGGATGGTCAAGCAATTGTCTTCATAGCTTGCTCATGACCTGTTTTTGTAACACCTTCAGCCGGCTATTATTCCGTCTGGGGGGTCTTTGAGCAACTCTCCTCAATTACCGCTTGAGGTATCCTTAGAGAGTTTCAATAATCATTCTATGGACCCACATCCGGAAATGTTCCGTCTGGGGCATTTCTAGATGATCTTCATTGATCCCGCATGGGGCATCTTTGAATGAAACTTTGTGATACCGTTTGGGGTGTCTTCGAGCAAGCTTCCTGGATATCGCCTGGGGTATCTTTGGGAAAGCTTTTATGATACCGTTATGGGTATCTTTGGGTGATTTTCTTCCAAAATGTCTGACTGTTTGTATTTGTGCTTCAGGTTTTTAAAACATAAACGGACTTCTCCGCCTGTGGCATCTTCAAGCCACACCTTGGAATCTCAACACTCGAGTCTTCTTCAACCGTTCTCACAAAATCAAGGTATCACCTTTGCCCCCTTGTAACCTCTTGAGTTTACCGGTTGTATAGGTTAGAGAATAATGTACTCTCCCAATACACACACGGCACAACCTAGGGCAGTTGTCAACCGGTCACCGGATACGACTGAATTTAGGACTGGGGATGCCGTCTGGGGGTGTATGGAACACCCTTACTTTTCTGCGAATCCGACCGTCTCTGTTCATGTGCAGGACAGAATGGCTCGGACAAGGAAAACGGCTTTTGATCCCGAGTACAAGTCAGATGATTCAGCCAGAACTCCGGTTGAAGACGTTCCCTTTGATCAACCAGGTGTTCCAAGTACGCCTGGTGATGAGATTCTGGAAGATTCTGGGAGCTCAGGTGGTATGGGAGCTGATCAAGAATCCGGATCTACAAATTCAACTATGACGCCGGATGCCCCTCAAGATGATGAGGAGGCATATAATTGGCCTGCAATAAACAATCCGATGGAGGCGCATATAAGCACCCGGGATGTTGTAACGTTAAACGCAACACTCCCGGCATTTTTGGAAAAACGACCGGTTGGGGAGGACTGGGAGGTTGGCGTGCCGCCGGCTGATGCATCAGTCATCTGGGAAGACAACCTTAAACATGCCGATAACTACTTCGGCTGCTATGAGGCGGCATTTAAAGTCGGCCTCCGGTTCCCCCTACACAGATGTGTCAAGGCCATATTAAGAGGCTATGACTTGGGGATCTGGCAACTTACACCCAACTCATGGGTCAACATTTTGGGGTATATTGCCGCCTGCGAAATGCAGGAGGTGACGCCTAACTGGGAGGCGTTTTCCCACATGCACTATTTAAGCAGGGCATCGGGTGGCTGGAATGCGTGGTACACACTAACAACGCACCCGAAATATATGATGACCTTGGAAAAGCCCTCCAAGTGGACCAGCTGGAAGAGCAAGTTCTACTACGTCTCTTCCCCATCTACGGCTGCTAATCACCGGATGCGCCGTTACAACAAGAACCCGGTTCTACTGGGAAAAAAGTGCACCCTTCCCAGGGTACCGGCTGAGGCTTGGGATGCTATAATGGAGCCGGGACTATTTAAGAAAACAACTGAGCCATTGGATGATGGGACACAAATCATTATCCCTAAATTCTGGGTCCCTCATCCGGACTGGTTTAGAAACGAGGCGTTTCTCTCCGCCTGTGGCCTCAGCACCCTTTGGGACAAACGTAGGTTTACTGCTTAACCGGCGTGCTGTGCCGCTTGCATGATGTTTGAATGCTTCTCACATTTTCCTTTGTTATTTTGCAGAAAAAGGACTCGAAATGACTCCTCCTGAAATGACACCGGCTAAGTCTGCAGCCGAAGTAAGGAAGGAGCAGTTACAGGCTAAACGGGCCCAACTGGTGGCCAGGGCTGGCGGGGTAATTACCGGCTGACTTCTTTACCGCCTGCATATCTTGTTAATTATTTTGATATTAACTTTTGATTTCTTATCTTTTGCAGACGGGGAGCCAGAACGTGCCCCGCTCAATAAGATAAATGCTCAGGAGACCAGGAGAGGAACTCCCGCAGCCGGCCTATCAAAGGCGAAGGACCTCAACCGGCCCCGCCCCAACCTTACCCGGCGAGAGACCCACGACTGCAGGCAAAATTCTGCAAACCCCGGGTGGAAGCTCGGGTCCGGCTGGGGCAAGATCTAGGGAGCCTGCGGTTCCCTCGGGTCGGGTGCCTGCTATTGCATCCGGCTCAACTGCGGTTGGGGGTGGTGGCACCCCGCGTCCTGAAAATCAAGGTATGGATTTCACTTTTGACCCCCCCTGGCCGCTTGGGCCAGTTCAAGTCAAGTCTCATACTTCTCAATTAGGAGAGCCCTCCAGCGACCGGCTGAATATAGGGGCCGCCTATGCCCAACACTTAACCAATGTCTCTCATGATGCAGATACTGCTTCCCGTTTTCCGGATATGCAGAATTATGCCCGGCGAATGCGGAGGACCCTTACCCGGTCTAAGAGGGAAGAAGTGCCGGGTATCAACCAGGTCAATCTTGACCGGATTAACTTTCTGCTTGCTGAGGTAAAAATACCGGTTGGGGTAGTCTGGTTACTTTGCCAAAGACCGGATGGGGTACTTTTGTGCAAAATTACTCTTTGCTTATGACTGACACTAACTCCTTTTCCGGATGATCCTGCAGGCGTTGCTGAGGGTTGACGCCTTGAAAACCCCCTTGCGGAAGAAGCAAGAGGAGGTAAGGGATGCCCAGAAACGGGCAGCCGAATTACTTGATGTATGTCAATACAACTCCATAATGCTTGAAGTCAAAACTAAAGCAAGAGAGATGAAACAGGAGGAACTCATCCGGGAGCTTACGGATGCTGCTGACAATGCCAACAAAGCTGCCGAGGACCGCAAGGTGGAAATTGATCAGCTCAAAGCAAACACTTTGAAGGAGGCTGACAAGGAGAGGGCTGGTCTAAAGGACGAGGTCACCCGGCTGGGGAATGAGCTGGAACAGGCGAAGGGCGAGCTGGTAAGAACCACAAAACAGCACCTAGACCAGCTGTCGGCAGAGCAAAACCAGCTGGTGGCCGAGAATGAGTGCGACTGTGAAGCGCGCATGAAGATGGCATGGTCCGTGAAGACCAGCCGTCCGAGCAGCAGCAACTAGAACAACAACAGCAACAGCAGCAGCAGCCACAGCTTTTTTTTTTTTTTTTTAAAGAATTTCATCCGGCCTGCGAGCCGTGTAGCCTTGTATAACTTTTTCTCCGGACAGGGGTCCGACTAACATTGAGATTTTAATATATATATGTATGAGTATGCCGATTGTGTCGGTTTTTTATCACTTTCAATTTTTCTTTTATTTTTGCAACTTTTTAATTATCGCAATTTTGTTTTGCATGCACTCGTGATATGCCGGATGTATCAGCTATGTATGCCCCTGGACGGTTGGTTGCTTAGCTGCTATGTCTAAGCACGCAGTCGTTCTTAGTAATCCGGATAAATGAACAACAGGTTTGCCCGACTGCCATATGCTCTATAGACCCTTGA
Source organism: Chenopodium quinoa (assembly GCF_001683475.1). Classification (NCBI taxonomy): domain Eukaryota; kingdom Viridiplantae; phylum Streptophyta; class Magnoliopsida; order Caryophyllales; family Amaranthaceae; genus Chenopodium; species Chenopodium quinoa. The sequence goes on along the minus strand of NW_018743360.1, from coordinate 73,631 downwards.
AGTATGAAACAAAGTTTAGACTTTCTGATGTCGTAGCCGCCTATAATGCCTTCTTGCAAAAGCCGGCTGCGCACTGAGGTACAATGTGCCGCATGGATCGTTAGGCAGGCTGGGGTGCTCTTGGGCAAAAGCCGGCCACTGAGCAAGGTCGATACTACCGTCTGTATTGCATTGGGGCAAAAACCGGTTGTGACCTATGAAACCATTTTCCGGCTGTATTGCCTTGGGGCAATAGCCGGTTGTAGTGATGAAAAAATTTTCCTGTTGTATTGCCTTGAGGCAATTGCCGGTTAAGATTTTAAAGATGATTTTGAAGTTAATTAGGATTGAACTTCAGGATAGAAGCGGGATCCGGCTATAGTGCTTTTGAGCAAAGCCGGCTGCTTAACAAGATTTAATAAATCGTCTGTATTGCCTTGGGGCAATGGCCGATTGTATCTTGATGCCAAAATGGTTTTGACCTTGTTTTACAAAAATTGTGACCGGCTGTATTGCTTATTGGCAAGCGCCTGTTACAGTTCAAGATTTAATTCACCGTCTGTCCTACTTTGGGGCAGGAACCGGATATATCTTGAATTCAATAGGTCATTCGAACGACCATGAGTTAACCTAGACGGTTAATGCCGTTTGAGTATATGACGTGCAGAACAATGTACCACCCGAAAGGGAGATGCTCTCTTCGACGAATTCACCCGGATGGGCGTCGCCGGATGCCGGTTTACGGTTAAAGCAGGCGGTTTAGATTATGTTGGCTTTGTGCCTTTAAACGGCTAAGTTAGGTACTTAGCATTTTTAATGGTTGAGCAAATGGATGCGCGGCTATGTATCACACAGGATATATAGAAGATGCCCGGTTGTGCATTACACACGGGACTTTAAGGGATGCCCGGATGTGCATTTCACATTGGAAATTTTAACACGAATTGAAATAAAGTGTTTCTTTTGTTCATTTACTTCTATTTACAAAATATAATTACATCTCCTTAGAAGTAGTACTTTTCCAAGTTATCTACGTTCCAGGTTCTGGCTAACTTCCTGCCGTCTGGTGTTTCCAGGCGGTAGGTGCCGCCTCTAACTTCTTCAAAAATCCGGTAGGGGCCTTCCCAATTGGGGTTTAGCTTTCCTTGTTCATTTGCCCTACTGGTTGACTCCATTTTTCGCAACACAAAGTCCCCCACTTTGAGGGGCCAATTGTGTACTCTTTTGTTATAAGCCCTCGTCATTCTCAGACGGTATATCTCATGACGCAAGGCGGCGTTGCCCCGGCGTTCCAGGAGAGAATCCAATGCAAGATGCATGGCCTCCCAATTGGCCTCTTCGTCATAGAGCATGACTCGGAGTGTTGGCTCATAAAGTTCAATTGGCAAGACGGCTTCAGTGCCGTATGTCATGAGAAACAGGGTTTCACCGGTTGCCCCTTTTTCAGTTGTTCTGATGGCCCATAGGACGTGAGGTAACTCATCCGCCCAAAGTCCATCGGCTCTTTCAATCTTCTTTTTTATACCGTTTGAGATGAGCTTATTGAAGGCTTCTACTTGGCCGTTTGCTTGGGGCCGGCCAACAGATGCAAAACAATGCGAGATCCCCTGATCTCCCAACCAATTCTTGAGGGCAGACGTTTCAAATTGAGGGCCGTTATCAAACACCATAGACATTGGAACCCCAAACCGGGTGATGATGTTCCTCCAAATGAAGGAGATGACATCCTTTGTCTTGATGCCTTTGACAGCTTCTGCTTCGACCCATTTGGTGAAGTAGTCTACAGCCACCAGAATATATCCGCTTGTGGCAGGCATATAAGGACCTAAGATGTCCATGCCCCATTTTGCAAATGGGACCGGGCTGTAGATAGTTGTTAGGTCAGTTGTCGGACGATGTATGAGCCGGCCAAATCTCTGGCACTTGTCACACTTCTTTACCAATTCCATGGCGTCTGCCTCAAGGGTGGGCCAAAATTAACCTTGCCGTCTGGCCCTCTTTGCTAGAGACTTGCCGCCTATATGTGACGCACAGAAGCCTGCATGCAGGTCCTCTAACACCTCTTTTCCCCTTTCGGGGGTAACACACTTCAGCAACGGCTGGAGGTAACCCTTTCTGAAGAGTTCCCCCTTGTACATTTCGAAGCTCAAAGCTCGTTTTTTAAGTGCAGCCGCTTCTGAAGAGGCATCCGGCAAAGTGTCGTCTACCAGATAATCCCAGATGGGGTCCATCCAGGTTAAGCTTCGGTCAAGAATTCCAATGGGGTCATGCTCAATACTTCTTTTTTCCATGACCTCCCAGAAGACTGACCTAGGCGTATCACAAGTGGCGGATGAGGCTAATTTGGACAGAGCATCCGCCTGATTATTTTCTGACCAGGGCACTTGACTTAGATGGAATTCGTCAAGTGTCCCTGCCTCATCTTTGACCGCCTGAAGGTATTTGATCATTGCCGGATGGGTAGCCTCGTAGTCACCATTGAATTGGCTAACGATCAATTGAGAATCAGAACAGACGTCAACTATTCTTGCCCCTTCCGCCTTACACATGCATATTCCGGCTAGCAGGGCTTCATACTCATCTTCATTGTTTGAAGCTTGAAACATGAACCGTAGTGCATATTCATACGTATCCCCTTCCAGAGACTTGCAAATTACGCCTGCACCACAGCCGTTCAAGGTAGAACTTCCGTCTACGAACAACTTCCAAACCTGATCGGTATTCTCTGGTTGTGCCGGCCTAGTCATTTCAACAATGAAGTCGGCAAACGCCTGACCTTTCACTGCCCGCCTAGGTTCAAAAGTTATCTCCAGGCTTTGCATTTCAACAGCCCACTTGATCATTCTGCCGGATGACTCTACGGTAGTCATTGGATGCTTGAGTGGCTGATCAGTATAGACAGTCACCGGATGAGCCAAGAAGTAGGGCTTCAGCCGCTTAACTGCTTTGTAAAGAGCCAGCCCAAATTTTTCTATCATTGGGTACCGGAGCTCAGCATTTCTGAGTATATGGCTAATGAATTACACCAGGAGCTGCTTGCCGTCTCTCTCAGCAAGGAGAACGGCACTAAGGGAGTGATTTGAGACGGCTAGGTACATGTAGAGAACCTCCTTAGGCAGGGGGCTCACTAGCCTTGGCAAAGAATGCAGATGTTGCTTCAGCCTCTGAAATCCCGCCTCAACTTCTTCTCCCCATTCAAATCTAGACCTTTTCTTGATTGCTTGGAAGAAGTAAAGGCACATGTCACCTGACCGGCTGAGGAATCTTCCTAATGCCGCCAGGCAACCGGTTAGCTTCTAGGCCTCCTTGACGGTTCAGGGTAATTTCATGTCAATCACCGCCTGTACCTTCTCCGGATTAGCCTCTATGCCTCTTTGATCAATCAGAAATTCGAGAAACTTCCCAGACTCAACACCAAATACACACTTCTTGGGATAAAGCATGACCTTGTGCTGCCTGAGGGCGGTGAAGGTTTCTCGGAGGTCAGCTAGGTGATCCGCCTGAAGCTTAGATTTGACTATCATGTCATCAATATACACCTCTACGTTCCTTCCGATTTGGTTAATGAAAACTGTGTTAATCATTCGTTGGAAGGTAGCATACGCATTCTTCAACCCAAACGGCATCACCGTGTAGCAATACAACCCCTGATCAGTGACAAATACCGTCTTCTCCTGATCCTTCTTCCATAGGGGGATCTGATGGAAGCCTGAGTAGGCGTCCATGAAGCTCATCAAGGCATGGCCGGCTGTAGAGTCAACCAGGCTGTCGATCTTTGGAAGAGGATAGCTATCTTTCGGACATGCCTTGTTCAGATCTGTGTAATCTTCACACATCCGCCAGGTACCATTCAGCTTCTTGACCAGGACAACGTTTGCTACCCAATCCGGGTAGTAGCATTGCCGAATGAACCCGGCATCCAAGAGCTTCTTGACCTCAGCGGCTGCCGCCTGAGACCTCTCCTCGCCATGATCCCTCTTCTTTTGCCTAACTGGCTTTATTTTGGGATCAACGGCTAGATCCGGGCTGACGCCTGGCATCTATTCCACTTCAAAGGCAAAAATGTTTTTGAATTCTTACAGAAGTTGGAGCAAGTCTGCCCCAGACTTTTCAAAAGCAACCGTCCCAACCTTGACCGTTCTGTCAGGGCGGCTATCGTCCAGGACGACATCAATGCTCTCACCAGCCGACTGTGGTCGGGAGTCATCTGGCATTTCCCCGGCGAGTGATTGCTATTTTGCTTTTCTGGCGGGGGCCAATTGGTCCGCCTTTCGCTTTTTGCCGGCTGCCTTGGGGGCAGGCGCGGCTTCTGAGTCCTCAAGGTCAGCAGGCTCCTCATTATCACTAGCTGTAGCAACAATCGACTTGACGTTTGAGAGATAACACTCCCTAGCCGTCTTCTGGTCCCCGCTCAGGGCACCCACTAATCCGTCATCCCTCTCAAATTTGATAAGCATAAGGGAGGGGATGATGACTGCCTTGGACTCGTTGAGGGTAGGACGGCCCAGAATAAGGTTGTAGGCGGTCAATTCCTCGACCACCAAAAACTAGACGACCATGTGTCGTCCCTCCCCCTTGTCCCCTAGCCGGATGGGTGGGTCAATCCTTCCCACCAGATGCACAATTCCTCCCCAAAGCCGACTAGGGGGTGAGGAGCCTTGTGCATACTGCTAGGCTTGTACTTGAGCTTTGTCAAGCACTGGTAGCTGATCAGGTAAAACGAGCTCCCGGTATCGATTAAGATCCGGCCAACTCGTTGATTGGCAACTTTGTATTCGATGACTATGGGGTCATCGTGAGACCGCCTGACCATGCCCCTATCCTTCTCAGAGATGAAGACCTCAGGGAAGGTGTCTTGCGACGCCTAACCCTCATCTTCTAGGTTGGATAATTTCCGGATGTTATCCTTGGCACCCCGGATGGTGGGACCTCCGCTTGCGAAGCCGCCTGCTATAGTGAAGATGCGCTTTTCATCCGTTTTAGAGCTAGCAGCCGGTTTCTTGGACGGCTGTCCCCCACTTGGTTTGGGGTTGCCCTTGGACTTCACCAGATAGGACTCCAGAGCCCCTTCATCAGCCAGACGGTCCAATAGCCGCCTGAGGCTATAGCAGCCATTGGTGTCATGGCCAACGTCCTCATGAAACTGGCAATACTTGCTTTTGTCTCTATTCTTGACAAAGGTTTTCATTGCAGCCGGTTTTTCAATTGTCAACCGGTCCTTTATCTCCATGAGGATGGACCAGCAGTCTTTTTTGAACTCGTACTTGGGGACGTACGGTTCGAACTTCCTCTGCTTCTTCTGGGACTGCTGACCTGGGCGGTCAACTGCCCAGGCGTCTTTTCTTTTCTTTTCTACTTTTTTGGCCGGCTGGGTAGGCCGGCTGTCGCTCCTGTCAAAATGTTTAGGCTCCGACGGATGCTTGATAGCGCAGAGCTCGGTTGCCTATAAGTAGGCCTCCGCCTCCATCAGCGCCTCTTGGAGGGTAGCTACCCTCTTGCGGACAAGGTCAAATTTGAAAGGTTACCCGTCCTTCAGACCCTTGAAGAAGTCTGTATATGCAACTTCATCAGACAGCCCCTGAATCTGAATTCTCATCAGATTAAACCGTCTGACATAGGACGGAAGCCCCTCCTTGTCACCCTGCTGTATAGCCCCTAGGTCGAGACTTGTCTTTTTGGCAGGGATGTTCATGAAGAAGTTGGACGCAAACAGGTATGCAAGCATTTTGAAATTATTGATTCACCCAGCCGGCAGGTTGCCAAACCATCGTTGGGCAATGCCTTTCAACGTAGTTGGGAAGCATCTGCACCAGGCGGCGTCATCCAACCCCTATAGGTACATAAGGTTGGTATATGCCATTAGGTGGTCTTCCGGATTGGTGGTACCGTCGTAGGCGCCAACCAACACATTTTTAACCTTGGTCGGCTGTGCCGCCTTGGTTATCTCCCGGGAGAAAGCCGAAGGCTGTTCCCCAAGGTTTAGCAGCCAGAGCTACTAGTCTGTAGGCTGGACCTAGTATGCCGCCTGACCCCCGAAGGGAGCCGACTGCATGATTGGAGATCCATACGGGGCGTATTGCTGTTGGGGCACATACGGAGCCTGCTGGGTCACGTGAGGGCCAGTACGTGCGGACACGCCGCGTGACTGACTCCCTTGCTGCGTCTCCGAGTGCTTCATTGAAGCATTTCGGAAACTGTACGGGTAGGTCAACGTTGAAGCCGACTGAGACATACTCTGACTTCTCTTTTCCTGGATGAACAACCGGACGTCAGAGAAAGTCTTCTTTGACCCATCTGGCTGGGTCTGTCGGATGGCCTTCCGTTGCCCTAATTCAGGGAAACGAAATTTTGAGAGATCGATCAGGGGTCCATCCGTCCCCTTGGGTTTGGGGTGCGAAGTAGGCACCCGGTCTTTGATTTGCTTCTTCCCGGAGGGAGAAGGCTTTTTTGCCGACTGACCCTTGCTGGAGCCAGCTGACTTCTTGATTATGTCCTTGATTTCCCCCTTGAAACTAGTCATGAGGTTCATGAGTTCGCCTCTAATGACTGGAGCAGCGCCTTCCGCCGCCTAGATTTGTCCAAGATGCTTGCCGCCTGGGTTGTTGGGGCAAGCTTTGTCTTGGCCCCGTTCCTTCTTTTCTTTAGAACGGGTGCGTCTAGAGCGGAATGACCCATCTGGGGCCATATAGGTTTCGACATTGTAGTCGTCACCGCTTCCACTTTCATGGTCCGTATGGACCTCAAGGTCAGCCGTAGGCCGGCTTCCCTCTGCATTCGGTACAGCATCAGATGCCATCTCAATAGTACTCTCCCCACAGACGGCGCCAAATGTTTCGGGTGTTTTTGGACCCTCGGGAGAGTTACAATACGAAGTATGCGCGCCTGACCTCTGTACCCTCAAAACCACGAAACTCCGGTTGGGTGGAGTTCCACCTCCGAAGGTCAAGTTAGTATGATTCTGGATGAGAAAGCGTGCGGAAAGTAGAATAAATGTTTCTCTCTGATTCAGGGAGATTCCGCAATTAAGATTGCTCGGGTTTTGTGTCTATATTTATGAATGGATCATAAACGAGGATTTTTCCCCTATTTATAGTGGGGGCGGCATGTTCCCTGATTAGGGTTTTGATGCCACGTGTCAGTATCTGATTGGATCCCGTTGGGCCTCTGGTGGGCTGCCACGTGTTATCATACTACTGGGCCACGTGGCAGAGGGTATTTTTACCCTAAACAACTTAGATTTAAATTGATTGGAATTTTATACTTCTCATGCTCTAAGAATGTAAGTTGAGTGACGACTCCATATCATAGCATACATGATGGTTTTAATTGCAGAATTATTCCCAATATGTTCTATTCATGTGACTTTTAGCTCATCCAGTTTCACTGAGTCTTGCTAAACTCTTTGCTATGTGATACGGTAGAAAGTCTCTACTAGAGTCTTTCTTGTTTGACTTAGTATTTTCCCAGCTTATACTTAGTTCAAACATTTAATTAGTTTTATGGGTCGAAAGCCTTTTCAAGTCCTTCATGTTTAACACGGTAAATTCCTCTACTCGTTTAAATATTTCATTAAGTCTATCCAATAGATCTTAATTCCCACCATGTACTAAGTATCGCCTTTTGCTTGGTCCATTATCGAAAATCCTTTCAAATCTAAGCATTTAGCATTTGATAGTTATTTCACAACAGGGTTCGTAAACTTCTTGTTGGACCATTCAAGATTGACTCTTGCTCCCACTAAACTTCTTGTCCATAAGAATTTCTATGATTCTCCATAAGTCAAACCTTTTATTGACTTTATGAGAATACATGTTCCAATTCCTACATGCAATGCTTCACTTAATCCCACAATGGATTTCTTGAGCTTGCTTTCAAATCTAGCATTATTTAGATTCTCAAAACCCTTAGACTATTTCCATAGTCTCTTCCTAAAATCCCATTTTAGGAAGGCAGTTTCGTTATCTATTTTGCCATATTTTATATTCGCAATTTTGCTAGAATAATCATGAAAAGACTTAAGCGTTCTGATTGGTGAATAGGTTTTTATTAAAATCAACGCCGTGAATTAATTGTATCCTTTTCAACCAATCTATCTTTGTATGCACTATGCGATTGATGGGTCTTTCACCCTTCATGCAAATGAATCAAGTTCCAAACATGATTTACAAACATGGAGTCTATTTCGGATTTTATGGCCTCTGACCATTATTCGGAATTTGGATTTGTCGTAGCTAATTTACAAGACACTATTACCTCACCATCCAATGGTTAATAGTATGCTTATAAATCTTAGGTTTATTTCTAACTTAATAGAAATTTATAGGATTCAATCCAAGCCTTTGGTGAATTCTATACCTATACGGGTAATTGCATCAAACACTGAGTTTTAAGGTGCTTTTAAAGCCCTTTGATTATACTGATCTTACTCCACCACTTCTTAAGTTTTGTGAGTATTGAACTCTCATTTAAGGCACTTGTAAAGTCCTTTGAATATTCTTGATCAATCATTCTCATGAAGCCCTTTTAATGTCTTCGGAGATTCTCAGTTTAAGTTTGTTGCTAATCTCGATGGTCATCGAGTTCACTTTCCTCCCACTTGTCGTTTTGGAAATGTGTTACTTTCCAGAAAGACGCCACTTAGAGCAACAAATACTATGTTCACAATGAGGTTGTGGAGGTAATGCCCGTAGTCTCACTTGAATGCTTACAAAGAGACATGTATATTGTCTTAGGGTAAAAGTTCGTTGTGAAACAAACAATTAGCTCCTTCTCGAGCTACCTTAGCCCTTATTGAGTCACTTAGCTCCCACTGAGTCAATTAACTCCCACTAGCCAATCAACTCCCACTAAGCTAAGAGCCCTAGACATATACTTGAAAAGACGCTAGAAACTATTTCTATCCATAACTGAATATGGTGTCCTTTCATAGCTTCGACAATTTTGTTTAGTGTAACATTAGTCATTTGTGCAAATATTTAAGAACTTTATAGGAAGGGATGTGATCCATCATCATTCGAGTCATTTCCAAATGGCATCGAGGTCTCCGTCAAGACATACTATATTCTTTGTGGAGCTCATTATGAATTTTCAATCTCATAAGTTTGATATGATCACGCTTGGCTCAAGCAAACATCGCTCGATCTAATCTAGACGTTTTGATATCTTGCTAAGTTGATTCTATACTTCACTGAACATTTGCTCTACTCAAGGTCCAGTTTGTTCACATTTGATGAATGTAGCCACATTCTTTCAAATTATTGTGAGACGTTGAAGTAATGGAATCATCTTTAGCTTTTGGAGTCAATTGTCTATGCCAAGCACAATAGCTCCTTTCTTTGTCGATTTCAACAAGCAAGACTTGCTTGTCTTAGGACGATTCCGAATCGATCAACTATCAAGAGTCTATCTAATAGAGCCTTGAGTACGTTCTTGTCGATGTGACATTGCTAAAGATGTTTGGAACACAAATCATGTCCATGACTTGAACCTTGTGAGTTTTCATGTTAGTGACAGGCGAACACCTCTATCAAATGATATTTGTAGTCCTAAACATGCAACTAAAAGAGTATAGAGGCAAGTTAAGGGTCGAACACAGGGAAACGATTAAGCACCGCTATTTATCTCCTAATGTTAATCTAATTCGATCAAGAAGTATGGTGGGTAAAGTAATGACTGAAGGGGATAGAATAACAATTAAAACAAGCATTAGGGGGAAGGATCAAACATGCTATGAATTCAACGAAGTTAGGCATCGGAAAATAGGTTTACATGTAACCCAAGCAACTCATACAAGGCAATGTCAAGAATACTCTCTAATCACCTATCGGGATTAAGAGCTATCCTAGCTAGTATACACTTACACTATCGTCATAAGGCATACAAACTAAGGTCATGCAATAATTAATCACCTAATGACTATTCTTAAATCACACCATCGTCATGATTTAGCTCAAGTCACTTAACCACGACATGCATATGGCCATAGACATGGAGTGGCTAATAAGTATGAGCACAAGGAAGATTTAATCACAAATATTCCAAATTAACCTAGCCTAACATACATCAAACTCAAAGCATATCTTCACCAAACCCCTAGCAATAAGAAACTACTCACTATTCATAACTACAACTACAATCATACTAAGCAACATTATAACCAATGAAATAGTAAGAAAGACAAGGTTTTTATCAACTAAACTAACAAAGGTAGAAACTTTAGTCATAAAAATAAGAGAAAATAGAAAAACATACCAAAACCTTCATTGAAATCCAAATAAAGAACCATACATCATCCAACCTCCAAACTTGACCATACATCAATATTGCAAAAATACTTCTTCAAAACTAAGAGTAAAACTAATGTTGATGGACAATGAAATTACACTCAAAACTATCAAGATTGTTCAATACAAAAGTGGCTAAAACAAAAACCTAGAAAAATTCCTTAAAAGCTCTCCTCTAAGGTTTCCATGCTAAAAATATCCCTTTGATAGAATGTTGTCTAAAGTTTGCTGTTTTTCCTCCCTTTTGTTAATTTGGGCTGAAATCGAGATTTGAATCAGCAGTAGACAGGCGCGCCCCCGCGTTAAATGAAGGCGCGGCCGCTCCTCGAAATGCGCGCCCGCTCCAAAGTGGGTATTTAATGGTTGGTCCAGCTCATCAGCGCGCCCGTGCATATAGGTGGCGCGCCCGCTCCTCTGGTGGCGCGCCCGCGCCATTTGTCTGGTCTGGATTTCTTCCCATTTTGCCCTTGTTCCTTCCATCTGCGAATCAACGGCGTACACCTGCAATCATGGAACAGGAAGGCAAAGTGTAATACAACGAAAGGGGAGGGTAGTATAGACTACCTAAACCACATGAATACACATTACGCACCACAAAGGTAGAATACTCGAACTAGGCGGATCATAGCAAAAACATACTAAAATGGACCGAATTATTACTAAAACTACTAGAAAAGACTATCCTAAGAGCGACATAAATGTCACTCATCAATTAGGGAAATGTTTGTTTATAATCTAGCATTCTTGACTCATGGCTTAGACAACCATGCCATTCAAATAAAACCCGCAACTATTGCTCTGTTATTGAATGTGAGTCTTTCCGTGTGTAAACGAATCGTTTGCTGATTATGGAACATAATAACCATTATTCGTTCCAGCCTTGGCTCAAAAGCACTTTAAACAAAACAAGTGACCTTACAACTGATGTAGCACTACTTACTTCATTCTAAGCTTGTAAATCAATAACTTAGCTTGTCTTCAACGGTTTGAGGTCACTTTCAAAGCGGAACACTCAAGCAGTATCCAATACTTATGAAGATAACAAATTGCTAAGTTGACCATAATAACATGAACTCATGGGTAGAAAAAGAATCTTATTCCTTTCTTTTGTTCCTTGTTTCCTATATTTCTTATCATACACCATCTCATAACTTTAAGAATCATTTCTTTAAGTACTTTGACCTTTACACTTTGTTAGGCATAATTAAGCATCTAATGCGTCGTGAAACAAATTTCCATCTTTTCCTTCAATTCATACTTGAATTGCTACATCAATGAGTCCTACTCATTTGTGTATGAAGCGAAAAGACATGTTGGTTGTCAACTACTGACAATATAAGTTTTCCAACTCAATATTCCATGTTCATCAAAACTACCCAGTATTTTGAATACATGATATCTGTTTAGGGTAAAAATTACCCCCTGCCACATGGCCCAATGAAGGCCTGACACGTGTCACCCTCATATAGGCCATAGGGGATCCAATCAGAGGATGCCACGTGGCATTGAACCCCCAATTGGGGAACAGATTCTCATCTGCTATAAATAGAGGAATCATTCTCATTTATTGGCATTCATAAATACATACACAAAACCCGAGCAATATTAATTGCTGAATCTCTCTAAATCAGTGAGAAATACCCATTTACTTTCCGCCCGTTTACTCATCCGGAATCATACTAACTTGATCTTCGGAGGCGGAACTCCACCCAACCGGAGTTTCATGGTTTTGCAGGTACAGAAGTCAGGCGCTCATACTCAGTATTGTAACTCTCCCGAGGGACTAAAAACACCCTAAACATTTGGCGCCGTCTATGGGGAGATTACTACTGAGATGGCATCTGATGCTGTGCCAAATGCAGAGGGTAGCCGGCCTACGGCTGACCCTGAGGTCCATACGGACCATGAAAGTGGCAGTGGTGACGGCTACGACGTCAAAACCTATATGGCCCCAAACGGGTCATTTCGATCTAAGCGCACCCGTCCCAAGGAAACAAGGGAACGAGGCTATGATAAAGTTGTTCCCAGCAACCCAGGCGGCAAGCCTGTTGGGCAACCCCAGGCGACGGAGGGTGCTGCCCCCGTCACCAGAGACGAGCTCATGAAATTCATGACGAGTTTCAAGGGGGAGATAAAAGACATAATCAAAAAGTCAACTGGCCCCCAGCAAGGGTCAGTCGGCAAAGAAGGCTTCTGGGAAGAAGCCAATAAAAGACCGGGTGCCTACTCCTCATCCAAAGCCAAAGGGGACAGACGGGCCCCTGATCGACCTATCAAAGCTTCGTTTCCCTGAATCAGGGCAACGGAAAGCCATCCGGCATACACAGCCGGATGGGTCAAAGAAGACTTTCTCTAACGCCCGGATGTTCATCCAGGAGAAGAGAAGTCAGAGCATGTCTCAGTCGGCTTCCACGTCGACGTACCAGACAGTTTCCAAAATGCTTCAATGAAGCTTTGGGAGACTTAGCAAGGGAGTCAGTCACGCGGTGTGTCCGCGCGGACTGGTCCTCATGTGATCCAACAGGCCCCGTATGTGCCCAAAAGTAATACGCCTCGTATGGATCTCCTTTCATGTAGTCGGCTCCCTTCGGGGGTCAGGCGGCATAGCAAGTCCAGCCTATGGGCTGGCAGCTCCGGCTGCTAAACCTTGGGGAACAGCCTTCGGCTTTCTCCCAGGAAAATACCGAGGCGGCCCACCTGGCGAGGTTAAAAATGTGTTGGTTGGTGCCTACGACGGTACCACCAACCCTGAAGACCACCTAATGGCATACACCAACCTCATGTACCTATAGGGGTTGGATGACGCCGCTTGGTGCAGATGCTTCCCGGCTACGTTGAAGGGCATAGCCCAACGATGGTTTGGCAGCCTGCCAGCCGGATGCATTAATAACTTCAAGACCCTTGCATACCTGTTTGCATCCAACTCTTCCATTAACATTCCTGCCAAAAAGACAAGTCTCGACCTAGGGGCTATACAAAAAGGTGACAAGGAGGGACTCCGGTCCTATGTCAGGCGGTTCAATCTGATGAGAATTCAGATTCAGGGGTTGTCTGACGAAGTTGCATACACAGACTTCTTCAAGGGTCTGAAGGATGGGTCAACTTTCAAATTTGACCTGGTCCGCAAGAGGGTAGCTACCCTCCAGGAGGCGCTGATGGAGGCGGAGGCCTATATATAGACAACTGAACTCTGCGCCATCAAGTACCCGTCGGAACCCAAGCGGTCCGACAGGAGAGACAGTCGGCCTACCCAGCCGGCCAAAAAAGAAGAAAAGAAAAGAAAAGAAGTCTAGGCAGCAGACCGCCCAGGTCAGCCGTTACAGAAGAAGCAAAGAAAGTTGGAACCGTACGTCCCCAAGTACGAGTTCAACAAAGACTGCTCCTCAATCCTCATGGAGATATAGGACCGGTCGACGATAGAGAAACTGACTGCAATGAAAAGCTCTGTCAAGAACAGAGACAAAAGCAAGTATTGCCAGTTCCATGAGGATGTTGGCCACGAACCAATGGTAGCTATAGCCTCAGGCGGCTATTGGATCGTCTGGCCGACAAGGGGGATTTAAAATCCTACCTGGTGAAGTCCAAGGGCAACCCCAAATTAGGCGGTGGACAACCGTCCAAGAAACCGGCTGCTAGCTCCGAAACTGATGAAGAGCACATATTCACTATAGTAGGCGGCTTTGCAAGCAGAGGTCCCACCATCCGGGGTACCACGGATAACATCCGGAAATTGTCCAACCTAGAGGATGAGGGCCAGGCGTCGAAAGACACCTTCCCTGAGGTCTTCATCTCTAAGAAGGATAGGGGAATGGTCAGGCGGCCCCACGATGACCCCATTGTCATCGAATGCAAGGTTGCCAACCAGCGAGTTGGCCGGATCTTAATTGATACGGGAAGCTCGTCTGACCTGATCAGCTACTAGTGCTTGACAAAGCTCAAGTACAAACCTAGCAGTATGCACAAGGCTCCTCACCCCTTAGTCGGCTTTGGGGGAGGAGTGGTGCATCCGGTGGGAAGGATTGACCTACCCATCCGGCTTGGAGAGAAGGGGGAAGGGCGGCACATGGTCGTCAAATTTTTAATGGTCGAGGAATTGACCGCCTACAATCTCATATTGGGTCGTCCTACCCTCAACGAGTTAAAATCAGTCATCATCCCATCCCTCATGATGATTAAGTTTGAGAAGGATGATGGGTCAGTCGGTGCCCTGCGCGGGGACCAAAAGACGACTAGGGAGTGCTACCTATCAGACGTCAGGCCGACTGCTATGGCAGCTGGTCATAGCGAAAAACCCACTGACCTCTATGACAAGGATGTTGCGCCTGCTCCCAAGGCAGCCGGTAAAAAGCGAAAGGCGGACCAATTGGCCCCCGCCAGAAAAACAAAATAGCAATCACTAGTCGGAGAAAGGCCGGATGACTCCCGACCTCAGCCGGTTGGTGAGAGCATTGACGTCGTCCTAGACGACAGCCGCCCTAGCAGAACAGTCAAGGTTGGGACGGTTGCTTTTGAAAAATTAGGGGCAGACTTGCTCCGACTCCTGAGTAAGTTCAAAGACATATTCGCCTTTGAAGTGAAGGAGATGCCAAGCGTCAGCCCAGATCTAGCCGTCCACAAGCTAGCCGTTGATCCCAAAATGAAGCCGGTTAGGCAAAAGAAGAGGGATCATGGCGAGGAGAGGTCTCAGGCGGCAGCCGCTGAGGTCAAAAAGCTCCTGGATGCTGGGTTCATTCGACAATGCTACTACCCGGATTGGGTAGCAAATGTTGTTCTTGTCAAGAAGCTGAATGGTACCTGGCGGATGTGTGTAGATTACACAAATCTGAACAAGGCATGTCCGAATGATAGCTACCCACTTCCTAAAATCGACAGCCTGGTTGACTCTACAGCCGGCCATGCCTTGATGAGCTTCATGGACGCCTACTCATGCTTCCATCAGATTCCCCTATGGAAGAAGGATCAGGAGAAGACGGCCTTCGTCACTGATCAGGGGGGACTGCTACACGGTGATGTCGTTTGGGTTGAAGAATGCGCCTGCTACCTTTCAACGTATGATCAACACCGTTTTTGTCAATCAAATTGGAAGGAATGTAGAAGCATATATTGATGACATGATAGTCAAATCTAAGCTTCAGACGGATCACCTAGCCGACCTCCGAGTTACCTTCACCACCCTCAGGCGGCACAAGGTCATGCTTAATCCCAAAAAGTGTGTCTTTGGTGTTGAGTCTGGGAAGTTTCTCGGATTTCTGATTGATCAAAGAGGCATAGAGGCCAATCCAGAAAAAGTACAGGCGGTGATCGACATGAAATCACCCCGCACTGTCAAGAGGCCCAGAAGCTAACCGGTTTCTTGGCGGCATTAGGAAGGTTCCTCAGCCGGTGAGGTGACAAGTGCCTTTACTTCTTCCAAGCAATCAGGAAGAGGTCTAGATTTGAATGGGGAGAAGAGGCTGAGGCGGCATTTCAGAGGTTAAAGAAATACTTGCACTCTTTGCCAAGGCTAGTGAGTCCCCTGCCTAAGGAGGTTCTCTACATGTACCTGGCCGTCTCAGATCACTCCCTTAGTGCTGTTCTCCTTGCTTAAAGAGACGGCAAACAGCTCCCGGTGTATTTCATCAGCCATGTACTAAAAAATGCTGAGCTCTGGTACCCAATGATCGAAAAATTTGGGCTGGCTCTTTACAAAGCAGTTAAGCGGTTGAAGCCCTACTTCTTGGCTCATCCGGTGATTGTCTATACGGACCAGCCACTCAAGCGTCCAATGACTGCTATAGAGTCATCCGGCAAAATGATCAAATGGGTTGTTGAAATGCAAAGCCTGGAGATAACTTTCGAACCTAGGCGGGCAGTGAAAGGTCAGGCGTTTGCCGACTTCATTGTTGAAATGACTAGG
This sequence comes from Chenopodium quinoa, assembly GCF_001683475.1. Classification (NCBI taxonomy): domain Eukaryota; kingdom Viridiplantae; phylum Streptophyta; class Magnoliopsida; order Caryophyllales; family Amaranthaceae; genus Chenopodium; species Chenopodium quinoa. The sequence goes on along the minus strand of NW_018743360.1, from coordinate 57,473 downwards.
CCGGAACAACCGGTAAACTCCGACCAGGTTTGGATGTTATTCATAGAAGGAAGCTCTACCTTGAACGGTTGTGGTGCAGGCGTAATTTGCAAGTCTCCAGAAGGGGATACATATGAATATGCACTACGGTTCAAGTTTCAAGCTTCAAACAATGAAGCTGAATATGAAGCCATGCTAGCCGGTATATGCATGTGTAAGGCGGCAGGGGCAAGAAAAGTTGACGTCTATTCTGATTCTCAATTGATTGTTAGCCAATTCAATGGTGACTATGAGGCCACCCATCCGGCAATGGTTAAGTACTTGCAGGCGGTCAAGGAAGAGGCGGGGACACTTGATGAATTCCATCTGAGTGAGGTGCCCCGGTCAGAAAATAATCAGGCGAATGCTTTGTCCAAATTGGCCTTATCCGCCACTTGTGATACGCCTAGGTCAGTCTTCTGGGAGGTCATGGAAAAATGAAGTATTGAACATGACCCCATTGGAATTCTTGACCAAAGCTCTACCTGGATGGACCCCATTCGGGATTATTTGGTAGACAGCATTTTGCCGGATGCCTCTTCAGAAGCGGCTGCACTTAAAAAACGAGCTTTGAGCTTGGAAATGTACAAGGGAGAACTCTTCAAAAAGGGTTACCTCCAGTCGTTCCTGAAGTGTGTTAACCTAGAAAGGGGAAAAAAGGTGCTAGAGGACCTGCATGCAGGCTTATGTGCGTCACATATAGGCGGCAGGACTCTAGCAAAGAGGGCGAGGCGGCAAGGTTACTTTTGGCCTACCCTTGAGGCAGACGCCATGGAATTGGTGAAGAAATGTGACAAGTGACAGAGGTTTGGCCGGCTCATACACCGTCCGGCAACAGACCTAACGGCTATCTACAGCCCGGTTCCATTTGCAAAATGGGGCATGGACATCTTAGGTCCTTATACGCCTGCCACAGGCGGTAGAAGATATATTCTGGTGGCTGTAGACTACTTCACCAAATGGGTCGAGGCAGAGGCGGTCAAAGGCATCAAGACAAAGGATGTCATCTCCTTCATTTGGAGGAACATCATTACCCGGTTTGGGGTTCCAATGTCTATGGTTTTTGCAACAGTCCTCAGTTTGAGACGTCTGCCCTCAAGGATTGGTTGGGAGATCAGGGGATCTCGCATTGCTTCGCATCTGTTGGCCGACCCCAGGCAAACGGTCAAGTTGAAGCCTTTAACAAGCTCATCTCAGACGGCATAAAAAAGAAGATTGAAAGAGCCGGTGGTCTTTGGGCGGATGAGTTACCTCACGTCCTTTGGGCCATCAGGACAACTGAAAAGGGGGCAAGCGGTGAAACCCCATTTCTCATGACATATGGCATCGAAGCTGTCTTGCCTATTGAACTTTATGAGCCGACACTCCGAGTCATGCTCTATGACGAAGAGGCTAATTGGGAGGCCATGCGTCTAGCATTGAACTCACTCCCGGACCGCAGGGGCAACGTCGCCTTGCGTCATGAGATATACCGTCTGAGAATGACGAGGGCTTACAACAAGCGCCCCTTAAAGTTGGGGACTTTGTGTTACGAAAAATGGAGGCAACTGGTAGGACAAATGAACAAGGAAATCTAACCCCCAATTGGGAAGGCCTCTACCGGATTTTTGAAGAAGTAAGAGGCGGCACCTACCGCCTGGAAACACCAGACGGCAGGCAGTTAGCCAGAATCTGGAATGTAGATAACATGAAAAAGTACTACTTCTAAGTAGATTGTAAATACTTTTTGTAAAGAGTAAATGAATGAAAGGAATACCTTATTTCAATTTTTTGTATTAAGTCCCATGTGCAATGCACAACCGGGCATCTCCTAAGTCCCTTGTGCAATGCACAATCGGGCACCCATTTGCTCAACCAAATAAAATGCTAAGTACCTAACTTAGCTGTTTAAAATGCTAAGTACCTAACTTAGCCGCTTAAAGGCACAAAGCCAACATAATCTAAACCGCCCATGCTTTAACCATAAACAGGCATCCGGCGCCACCCAACCATGAGAATTCTTCGAAGAGAACATCTCCCTTTCGGGTGGTACATTGTTCTGTGTCATGAACTCAAACGGCTTTAACCGGTTAGGTTAAAGGAAGCCCATGTCCGTTCGAATGGCCTATCGCAAAAAAGATACACCCGACTATTTCCCCAAGGCAATACAGACGGTGAATTATATCTTGTTAATCAGCCAGCTTTTCCCAAAAGCACTACAGCCGGCACCCGCTTCTATCCTGAAGTTCAAACCCTAATTAACTTCAACAATCATCTTAAAAAACCGGCTATTGCCCCAAGGCAACACAATCGGCAAACTTTTGTCATGCTACAACTGGCTATTGCCCCAAGGTAATACAGCCGGAAAGTAGCATCATAGGTCACAACCGGTTATTGCCCCAACGCAGTACAAACATCAATATCAACCGTGATCAGCGGCCAGCTTTTGCCCAAAAGCACCCTATCCGGTCGAACGATTCATGCGGAAGGTTAGACCATGTTGACCCCAGCATCCGCCTTGCTATTTCCCCATGGCAACATAGGCGGAAAATTGTACTTCAGTGTGCAATCAATACGGCCGGCTACGGCGTTAGAAACAAGGCCAGACCTTGCCTCATATTTAACACGGGTCTAAAGAGCATACGTCCGGTCCTAGGCCGCCTGTATGCAGCCGGGCAACTTTGTTGCAAAAGTCAAGGGTCTCCTATTCATTTATCCGGATAACTATGGATGGTTGCTTGCTTAGACTTAGCAGCTAAGCAACCAACCCTCCAGGGGCATACATAGCTAATATATCCGGCATATCACAAAGCAAAAATTCAAAAGTTGCAAAAATTAAAAAGAGCTGAAAATGACAAAGCAAACCGACCTAGTCGGTGCATATATATAAATAAGAAATTTTGTTCAAGTGTTAACCGGACCTCTGTCCGGTGATAAAGATACAGAAACTACACGGCACGCAGGTCGGAAAAGTTGAGGACAGTAAAGCTTAAGGCTGAGGCTGAGCCGGGTCCTTAGAGGCGGCCTCTGAAACAGGAGAGACTATCTCTTCTTGATTCTCATCATGATTTTCTCCCCCGTCTGAGCCGATCTCCGCTTGCATGGCCTCGATCTCTTTCTTGGCCCACTCTTCATAAGCCTCCGGAGCCGGCTGGTTTGACTCTTAGGCCTCAATGGCAAGATCGACATATTTGTAGGCAAGTTCCCAGACGGCATATTCCGTTTCCGGATGCACCAGGGACCAAGCCAATCGCATTTGGTTGGCACAATCTTACTCATTCTCCTTAATGAGCCGGCTCTGATCTGCTTCCAGCGTGGCTTGGAAGTTCTGACTGGCTGAAGCCGCCTCCTTCTTCAGGCGAACGTTTTTAGTCAGCAGCGTAGAATTCTCCTTCCTGGTTCGATCCAGGAGTTGAGAGAATCCGACACTCTCTTCACCTCCGCCTCAGCATTCTCCTTCTCCGCCTGGAGATTGTGGAGCTTTGTGTTGGCTTCATTGAGAGACTTCTGGAGCGTCTTGATGGAGTCCGCCTGTTGCATGATTGTGCCTTTAGTTTTCAATTCATGCATAATCATGGAATATTGGGCAACGTTATGAGCATTGGACGCATCTCGTTTAGCCCGTCTTACCTTCTCTTGCTTGCGGGCGTAAGCTTTCTTGAGCCCCTCCACGCGAAGCAAAGACTGCAAAAGCCCAAACGGTGTTAGAAGGGGTCAGACGGCATAATAACTTAAACAGTTGGAAGAACAAATACCTCAGCCAGGACGGCCATGACCAGGTCGACATTGAAGGTGTTTATGCCTGGGATCGCCTCCTTCTCTTCTCTCGGGACGGCCTTCAGCATGGCCTGGGCGTACCGCTGTACATCCGGCCAGCGAGGGGAGAGATCTGCACCAGAAAAAGATGGTGAGAAGGCAGCATACTTCCCTCCTATTGACTGTCGGCTGCCAGAAGAGTCTTCTGGATGTAGCTAGGAGTGCGACTTGACCCGCATGGGCTTGCCAAGCAAAGAAGGGTTGAAAGGATCATTAGTACCTTGGGATATTGGATGAGGGCCATGACTGCCCTCAGCCGGCATAGAGGCGCCGGATGCCCTAGGCGGTGCTGTCTCCTTGGATGCCTCTGGGACATCCGGCTGCCTTGAGGTAAGATCGAACCCCAGGCCTGTGTTTTTGACAGTTTTACCCCTAACCGTCAGCGGCTGGGAACTGTCTGGGAGGAAGCCTTACTAGCCTTATTTTGAGTGGCCGGCTCCTCCCCCGGCCAGGACCTTATTAGCTTTGTAAGGGAGCGGGGCACCTTGCTCCCATCCTAATATAAACGCGCAAAAGGTCAGCCGGCAAGAAGTCATACGGAAGTTGAAAGAAAAAGGAAAGAAAAGCAGTATACCTTATTTTTTGCCGCCTGAGCGGCTAGCTTCTTCTCCGCATTCTCTTTGCGGATTTCTTTGGCGGACTTAGTCGGTGTTTTTTCTGCTAACAACATTGCTAAGGCTCGCACTGCAAAAAGGAACCCATCCGGTTAGAAGAAAGTTGAGAAAGCATATCATGTACAAACGGCAAAACAGGATCAAGCACTAGTGCAACCTACGTTTTTCAAACTGAGTGCTAAGTTTACAGGCGGAAAAAAAAAGCCTCATCACGAAGGAATTCGTGCTTTGGTACCCAATTCTTGGGTACGCTTATTAACTCTCCATTAGAGAGGGTGGTTGTGGTTTGTTCAAAAAACCCCGCCTCAATTATCCTCTCGTAGTCCTCATCCGGGACTCGAGGCTTTTTGCATTTGTGCCCCAGGAGGACCGACTTCCGGTTGTATATCCTATACTCCCGGTTTTCCTCCTTGGTGGGAGCAGAAACCAGATAAAACCTATTCTTCCAGTCCGATCACTTAGACGGTTTGTCTAGGGTCATCAAGTATTGAGGGTAGGTAGTCAATGTATACCAGGCTCTCCACCCGCCCGGGCTTCTACTCAGATAGTGCATGTGGGCAAAGGCCTCCCAGCCGGGGTTAATGTTCTGCATCTCGTAGGCGGAGATATAACGTAAGATGTTAACCCATAAATTAGGGGTTAACTGCCAAATACCCAGACCATACCCTCGAAGAATGGCCTTGATGGCGTGATGCAAAGGGAAGCGGAGACCGGCTAGAAACGCCGCCTCGTAACAGCCGAAATACCCGTCTAAATTTGGCTGATCATCTTCCCAGACAATAGTGCCCATCTCAGGCGGCACGATTATTCTCCAATCTTCTCCAAGAGGACATATTTTGACAAAGTCCTCTAAGTTTCTGGCCATGCTAGCCCTATCTTTTGCAGAGACGGCGATAAGGAGAGGGTCGCCTTTATTATTCCAGGTGGGCCTCTCCTCCTCCTCACTATCCAAATCCGACGTGAGAAGGCTGCTGCTACTGCCGCTTTGCTCTAAACCGGATGAGGAGGCGGTCTCTTCACCGCTTGCGTTCTCTGACCTGTTCAACCCTAGAGGGAGAGGCGGCATCTTCACCGCCTTCCTGATCCAACCCTAGTATTCCATCACTGGGAGTGCTCGAGGTGCCATGCGGAGACCCCTTTGTCATCTCAGCCTGATTAGTGTCAGGCGGCAATTCTTCAGAGGTTTCCCCTTGGATCAACGGCTGTTTTCCTAGTTCGAGCCATTGCGTCCTGCACAGAGACAGAGACGGTCGGTTTTGGAGATGAACAAGGAGAGTCCCGGTACCCAAAGGCGGCACCCCTAGTCCTAGACTCAGCCGTACCAGGAGACCGGCTGACCTCTAAATCGTGGTGTGTCGTGTGTGTGTTGGGTGAGCCCATTATTTTAACAATATATACAGCCGGGAAAATTTAAAAACAACCTCCAAAAAAGCAAGGAACAAAGGCGTTACCTTGTAATTGAAAGAAAATGTTGGTGATAGAAGTTAAGATTGTTGACCAAAGATACCCCAGACGGTATCACTTTGAACAGACTGCAAATTGGCAAAAGAAAGCAAGGTTAAATACCAATGTTGCCTCAAGTTACCACAGGCGGAAGAAGCCGGCTATGGTAGACATACAAAGCAAGTAGTCTGGAGTTTTTATGAAAGGTTGTCCAAAGACCCCCTAGACGGTATAAACCGGCTGAGGACTGTTTTAGGCAACTTATGAATAAAATTGTACGGAACTGGCACAGGCGGTAGAAAGCCGGTTGCGCATCCGTTAAAATAATAAATCAAGAGGCTGTTCGCAGATACCCCAGACGGTATAAGACCGGTTGGGGTGACAGCACAGCAGCTTAGAAAGGAATTGCTCGTACATACCCCAGACAGTGTGAGACCAGCTGAAGGAACCGCAAAGCAATTCAAAAGAATATTTTATTGAAGATACCCCAGACGGTGAAAACCGGCTAAGGGTCTATTGAATGCAACTCACAATGAGATTGCTTGAAGATACCCCAGACGGTGAAAACCGGCTAAGGGTCTATTGAATGCAACTCACAATGAGATTGCTTGAAGATACCTCAGACGGTAAAAACTGGCTGAGGGTCTATTGAATGCAACTCACAATGTGATTGCTTGAAGACACCCCAGACGGTGTAAACCGACTAAGGGTCTATTGGGTGCAATTCATCATGAGATTGCTTAAAAGAAGCTCTAGATTGCACGAGACCGGCTGCAGCTTTATCAAAAATCAAGATTGAAGAAAATGACAAGGTCAGACGGATACCTTAGTGAGACGGGCCAAGAAATACTCAACCGGTATCCGGATGACTTGAGGTTAGAGGCTGTTTGCACGAAAAAGCAAGCGGGATCAGGAGCTCTCTTTTTTCTCTCAAATAATCTCTCTCAAGTTTGGCAAAGTGAGGAATGAGAGGAGGGGGGTCCCTATTTATAGGAAATCTCAGAAGGTGAACAGTCACCTTCCCCCCCCCCTAAGTTTCAAATTCAAAAAATTGGAGGGAAGGAGGCGAATCGTCGCCCTCCCGCATGGGGACATGTGTCACAGGTGCCACGTGGCAAGCCACGTGACACCTGTGAGGGGCAAATGTTTAGGGTAAAAATTACCCCCCTGCCACGTGGCCCAATGAGGGAATGACACGTGTCACCCTCATACAGGCCCTAGGGGATCCAATCAGAGGATACCACGTGGCATTGAACCCCCAATGGAGGAGCAGATTCTCATCTGCTATAAATAGAAGAATCATTCTCATTTATTGGCATTGATAAATACATGCACAAAACCCGAGCAATATTAATTGCGGAATCTCTCTAAATCAGTGAGAAATACCCATTTACTTTCCGCCCGTTTACTCATCCGGAATCATACTAACTTGATCTTCGGAGGCGGAACTCCACCCAACCAGAGTTTCGTGGTTTTGCAGGTACAGAAGTCAGGCGCTCATACTCAGTATTGTAACTCTCCCGAGGGACTAAAAACACCTGAAACAATATCCAACCGTCCTTTCGGACTTAAGTCATAAAAGTAAATTATGAGAGGTTGTATTTTAGAAATGCTTTTCCATTCTTTGAGAACCATTCTCAAAAGATTTCCTTTACCAATCATTGAATATAATTTTATTTAGAATTCTACAAATATAAGTGCAAATTATAACCATTTATCAAGTTCATAACATAATAAGTTTGAAATTCATGCAAACTTTCAATCTTATTACGCGTCTTATCCACGCATTAAAAAATTGTCACTTTTAGGCGAGAATAAAACGATTCCAAGATCCCAAAAATCAGAAAGTGATTAAGCATGCTTTGGCTTGTCTTAACCCTTAATATTTTAGGGTAAGCAATCCAATTGCTAATAGCTCCAAGCTACTCTTGGTTCGATAAAACGTCGCATCTAATGCTTCCTTGACATTTTATCTCCATTTCCACGACATCTAAGGACTCCTTACTGATATCGTTGAGCTTAACCAAGACGACTTGTATACCTAGTATACCTTACGTTCCTAGGGAAGCGGTGATGCCTCGCTTTGGCGTAGCCCATCACCACGCACATTAGTTCAGTAAGTGTCGTTCTTGGAATGGCAAATTTGGCTCAATATTATAGGGACCTAGGGTTTCTATGTTGGTTGATTTAAGTGAACTTAATTAATCATCGCAACATTTGAAATCCTAAACATGCATCTATCATACTATTCAATCATATATAAACACAATTATATATATAAAACATAAGCAAATGATGCATTTGGAAACTAGCATGACCCCTTGATTCTTCAGATCTTCAAGGGTCTCCGATGCAACTTCTTTGGCTTGTCTTCTTAGAAACGCCGTCTTCGAGACACCTCCGCCAACTATGCATCTACTAGCTACTACGACTGGGAATAATCTAAATATTAAGGTACAAAAATACGCAACGGTACGCAGACCGTATTTAGATTTACAAAAATACATAACGGATCACAGACCGTATTTACTATCCTAGTCGGGCCCCACTAGTTGTCATTTTCACAAAACCTTTGAAACAATATTCATTCCATTCATCCATTCACTATATGTCAATGGCCCATGCATTCTACAACGAAAAAACAAGTAACAATGCATAACACGTGTAAACTAGTAACTAACTTAGGTGGTTAATCCAATTAACGCGCCTAATTAAAACTAGTCAAAGTTGTTAAATATTTTATGTGATTAAAACGCAATTAGTTCATGCAATTAACGAAGCTCCCACTAAATTCCGCATCCAACTTAATTAATCCAACTAATTAAGTCGGTTAACCCAAATTTTGCAAAAGGCAAAAAAATCGAGGCCTAGCCTCGTTACATTTTGCAAAAGCCAGAAAAACCGAGGCCTAGCCTCGTTAAAAATAATTAAATAAAATTAAAACGGCAAAAATTTTGCAAAACCCGATAGCCCAATTCAAGCAAGAAATCGACCCACCCAAAATTCGTGGGATGCGCACCATGGCTGCCTAGCAGCGCTTGGGAGATGCGGCTGCATGTGCTAGGTGTTGGCATGCTTTCCAAGCAACGCATGCCACGCTTGCTTGCACCAGCAGCTTGCTACGCATGCTAGCTGCTTGCTAGCGCTGGCAAGCGAGTGGCTGGCTTGCTAGGGCTTGCTGCCTTGCTGCCCAGCAGCACGCACAAGCATGGCCAGCAGCCATCCACCACGCACCAAGCACACAGCAGCGCACAGAAGACCATCCACACAGCAGCGGCTGCATCTCGAGGTGGAGTACCCTTATGCGCACCTAAGGCAGCCACATGTGGGCTGCGTGAGCAGCCCGGCTAGCCTTGGTGGCGCTTGAGTGTTTTTGCCTCGATTTGCGTGCCTTTTCTCGGGATTTTAATCCCGTTCTACGTGTGACATAAAATTAATTCTAAATTTATTTTAGAATCAATTTAGGGCAAAAATGAAAATAAAACAAGTCCAACTTAATTATATATTCAATTTTAATGGTGCACAAGCCTAAATTATTCAAGAACCATTCTTTAAATCAATTTAGGTCTATCTTGATGCTACAAAATTGAAGGGCTACCTCATAATTAATTTAATCAAATATAAATTAATGATGAGATTTGACAAAATTAAGGAGGTTGGAAAAATAAACCCTTTCATCCAATGAAAAATTTCCAACAACAACTTGTGTATAATTGAAAAATTACATCTTCTAATATGAAGATCAATTAAATTACAATAACAAGTTTTGAACTTTTAGGACTTTAATCAACTTAAAAATGATTAAATCCAAAAATTAGTTCAACATGGAATTTAGCAATCAAAGTTCCAACCAAATAAACAATTAAAGATTGGATCTTTAAGATATAGGGGACTTCAAAGTTACAAGTTCACCATAAACATTCACACTTGAAGCAATTTATTTGCAAAAATGTGAAAATTTCAAGTTTATGTGAAAAATGAACTCACCAAATTAAGCACCACTTATGACTTCATAAACATGCTTAATAAGGTTTATAATTGCAGTAGATTAGTGATGCAACCATACATTTAATCTACCTTTAATATGCCATAATTAATCAAGGTTTAAAAATTTAAAATTTTTCGTCAAAAACGAAAAACCCCTTGAAAAACATGTTTCTGGGTGGATTTTGGCTTCTGGACAACCTTAAAAGAATAAAAAACGATTTAGAACATCATTCCACCCAAAAATAACTATTTTTGAGTCGAAATCTAGGTTCGTCAGCCAAAATTAGTAAAATACGAGATTAAAACTAATTAAAACGAGCTTCTAATCTAATTAGAAAGCAAAACCAGAATTTAAATCCATTTTAAATCACCTCAATTAATTATTAGTTACAATAGTTAAAATGAGCGGGGCTCCGATACGCTGTTGGGTTTCGTAGCGTCCAACCCGATGCGGAAGAGAAACCCACCCAAAACCCGCTCACTAATTAAAGCAACTAAATATTTAATCACATAATTAACAACATAAAAGAGAGAAAGGGAAATGACATTCTTACCCTCGACGCGTGCTTCGCTCTTATAGAGCTCGGACTTCAAAGCCTTAGCTCCGCAAGCGCGAGAGCCTCCGACGGAGTCCACCCTCGAGACCCGACCCGAACAGTCTCTACCCCGGAGGTTAGCCAGGGCTAGACCAAGATAAGACTAGAGTATTACGAACTTAGAGGTTTTCTCACCTAAAGGGAGATGCCTCATTGAGTTCAACTCAAGTGTCCCTTCCCAATCCCAAATGATGGGTATCTATAGGGAAGGGAGCTCTTGAACTTCAATCTTCCATCCATGTGGGAGAGTTGGTAAAATGCATTTTATCCAATTTATTTTTAATTCAAAAATCAAATTGAAATGCAAGTGAATCAACAAATGACAAGTGTCAAGAGGTGAGCAAGGGGTTAGGTGAGGACCACAAGGGGGGACCATTCTCCCCTTGCTTCCCAAGCAATACCCTCAATATTGGTCCCCACACAAAACCGCACCACCACGCCACTTGGCTGACTGGCAGCCTGCCTTGGCTGCCAAGGCTGCTAGCTGGCGCCTAGCACCAAGGCTGGGCAGCCCAGCCAGCTAGCACGCGACATGCGTACAGCCAGCCAGCTCCCAGCCAGCCAACATGCTGCTGCTTGGTGCGTGCTGATGTTATGCGAGTGGCGTGGTGCTTGGTGCTGCTTGCTAGCACACACGCACAGCCCGACATGCCTAGCACGCTGCTGCTGGGTGCGTGATGGTGCTATGCGAGAGCGCTGCTCAGCACACAAGCATGCCCAGCCACAGCAGCTGCGATGCCTAGCACGCAAGAATGCTGCGATGCGTGGCTGCTATGCGAGAGGCTGCGATGTGCTGGGCTATGCCCAGCATGCTGCGATGCTAGCGATGATGCGGTTGGTGCTGCTATTCTAGCCAGCACGCTTAGCCACGCATGCAAGGCCACATCACACACACGCATGGCACGCATCTTGCGATGCTCGTGTTGTGCGATGTGCGTGTGCTAGGCAATGCCAGGCACGCTAGCACGCATGCGGTTTGGCACCTCGCCTAGCCTAGCACTTGCATGGCTAGACCAATGCGATGCTACGGCTTGGCTCGCACTTGTCGCTTGCTTGATTCCACATCTCGTCAAATTCTAAATTCGACTCGACTTACGACGCTCTAAGCTCGATATCCGACTTCTTTGTTTGTAATACTCTAATGACTCATCTAATCCTTCGGATTGATTCGCCGTCTCGGATCTATTACTCGATTGGGTGTGACCCGAAGGGTTCAGTCAAGATTAAGCTGTAATATTAATTACACATTAATATTACTGGTCGGAAGCGGCCTCCACCTAGGCATTCTGATCACTTGACCTCACTGAAGAATTAGCATTCTAATAACTCTGAACCCTCTATCGGAATAATACACTTGTTAGAAGGACACCATTCCTTTCATTTTTCGCATGTGAAATGTTAACCATTGTATTCATTTGTACGATCAAGATTCCTTCTCATCCTTCTCATTGGACAATCTCTAAATCTATAAGTCACAATGTCTATGATGTACTCGTTCCTGAACATTCATTTTCTTGAATTTCTTCAATTGATAGTATACGTATTCTATCTCCTTGATGGTATACAGGTATAGGTCCTAAGGCATGGACTATATATTGTTGTCTTCTCGTCTCGATCGAATTCTCATATTTTAATTTGTTTCATTTTAGAATACTGGTGTTAATTTGATCTAATGATCCATGTTTTGTATTTGCCTAATTTGAGATCAAGTATAGAATATTGGTGTTAATTTAAGAAAAACGCTAAGATTATGCATCTATTGCTCCCATTATTTACTTATGTGGCGCGTATTATAATTTTGAAATAAAAGTATATGGTAAAATTTAAAAAAAAAACATAAATTGTTGATTCTATTACTAAAATAAAAAGTATAATAGGTGATTTAAAAAAAAAAAATTACCAACAAGGGCTTCGCTAGTTTCAAAAAGATACCAACAACTATGAGTAAACTACAATACAATGCAAGGTACTAACGTTTGAGAAAAGTTGCAATTAGAGTACTCATGTTTGGAGAGTTGCAGTTAAGGTATTGAAACCTTGGTTGGTAGTAGGGGTGGCAAAAATTGACCCGACCCGAAAACCCGACCCGAACCCGACCCGAAAACAGCGGGTTAGGGTTGAGAATTTCGACACGAAAACTTAAATGGGTTGACACGAACCCGACCCGAAATTAAATGGGTTAGGTTAAGGTTGAAAATTTCAACCCGAAAATGACCCACGTAACCCGAAATTATTTTCGGGTCAAAATCAAGTCGGGTCAACCCGAACCCGACCTTATAACCCGAAAAAGTCTTTTTAAAAAAAATATATATATATGGCATTATTATGGCCCAACCAACTAACCAAGCCCAACTGCCCATTGCCCAAGCCCAAAAGGAACTATAAAACACTAAAACCCTAAAATTTTCATCAGCTGATCAGCCGTTTTCATCATTTCATCTTTTTTCATTTTCTCTCTCCTCAAACAGTCAAACCTCAATTCTTTCTCTCGTCACTCCTCTAATCCTCTTCTTCTGTCTTCTTCACTGAGTTCACTCCTCTTCTTCTGTCTTCTAATCTTCTTCTCTGAATTCTGTCTTCTTCTGTTTCAAAGGTAATTTCTTGTTAATTTGTTTTCGTTTCGTTTCGTTTTGTTTTTTTGTTTTGTTTTCGTTTATTTTCTGAAGTTCTTCTTTCGTTTTTTTTCGATTTTTGCTTTCGATCTCCAGTTCTCCATCTTCAAAGCTTCCTCTCCTTCAAGTCGTCAAAACTCAAAACTCAAGGTAATTTTCTGTTCTTGTTGTCCTGGTTTCGTTTCTTTTTTTTGTTTTTTTTTTAAATACAGTATTTTCGTTTTTTTAAATACAGTTTTTGATTTTTGATTTTTGCTTTCGAATTTTCGGTCTCTGTAAGAATTTTTGAATTTTTGCTTTCGAATTTTTGCTTTCGGATTTTCGAATATTCGTTTTTTTAATTTCCACTGTTGATTTGTTTTTTTTTTTTTTACGGGAAAGGGTAGATCTGTAACTCTGTAAGACCATCTGTTGCTGATTTGTTGTTTGACGGGAAAGGGTATTTTGCATGTGAATTTTTTTTTTATTTTTAGTTTTGATTTATTTTGTTGTTCACATAATTCTGATTTATATTGTTGTTCATGTAATTTTTAATTTATACTGTTGTTCTTGTTCATATAATTTATGATTTTTAGGTTTAATTTATATTGTTCATATAATTTGAGTGATTTTGTACATGTAATAATCTATTAATCTGTATGTTTGAGTCTTTTTGTATATGAAGATGCTGATGTTCATATCAGTTGTAGTGTATATGTAGATATACTGATCAAGTGGTTACATGTAATTATTACTTACTTGTGTGTAAGGCTGATTAGATGTGTAATTTAATGTATTAAACTTTTAATGCTCTTTTTGATAGTGGTCTTTAGCTTTTACTCATATTAGTGCCTTAGTGGTCTTGTAGAGTTATACACTTATACTTAATATAGTGTTAATTTAATTTTTATTTTAATCTACTTCATATAATAAGATATTCACACAGAAAGTTAGTACCTTGATTGCAACTCACGACATTTGAGTCGATCACATTCTTAGTTCTTAAGAAGGTACGATATTAATCAATAAGACTTCTGATCTTGTGAGCAATCTGAGCATGGAGTATGGATATTAGATATTCTTGCATTTAACTTCCTTTTTAATTTCAATCTCCATATCTTTCATGTCAAGTTGTATCTTTTTCTTTATGTGTTTCTAATTATATCTTTTACTAATTACTATTAGATCAGGTTTTGTCTCTTGTTTTAAATGTTTTATTTTGTTATAATTTTTGGCAGAAATAATGGACACCCATGTTCACCAGCTTTCTTCCGGGGAAGAGGAGGAGATTGACTCTACAATAAAAGACAAAGGAAAGGGTAAAAACCAGAACACTTCTTCTGATAAACCTCGTTTGATTCTTACTGGTAAGAAACGTCCACGTCGTCTTTCTTCTGGTGTTTGGGTGCATTTTGAGTTTTTAGATGAGCCTGATGAAAATGGTAATCTGATTTGCAAATGTAAAAAGTGTGGTTTACGTTTTAATGGTGATAGTAAGAATGGAACTGGGAATCTTCATCGTCATTTGAAAAATTGTAAACAAAGGTCTTTTAGGGATGTTGGTCAAATGATATTAGAGAAAACATCCTCTGGTTTAGGAAATAGATTGCCTGATTTTGATGCTGGTTATTTCCGTGAATTATTGTCTATTGCTATTGTGGAGCATGATATGCCATTTCAGTTTGTAGAGTTCAAGGGTTTTAGGAGATGTTTTAATTATTTGCATCCTGATTTCAAACCTGTCACTCGAAACACTATCAAATATGATGTGCTTAAGATGTATAAAAGAGAGAAAGAGAAATTAAAAGCGGTTTTGGGCTCAACTTGTAGTAGAATTGCATTGACTTCTGATTGTTGGACTTCTTTAACCACCGATGGTTATATATCATTAACAGCTCATTATGTTGACAATTCTTGGTGTTTGCAAAAAAAGATCTTGAACTTTTCTTACATTGGTCCTCCCCATACAGGAATTCATTTATGTGATCATGTGTATTGTTTGTTAAAGGAATGGGGTATTCAGAAAAATATTTTTTCAATTACATTAGATAATGCTTCTTCAAATGATGTTTTTGCTGAAAATCTAAAAGGGGAACTTGAGTTGATTAATGGTGGGGAATTTTTTCATGTAAGGTGTTGTGCTCACATTCTTAATTTAATTGTTCAAGATGGTTTAAAAGAGATTGATGCGGCTGTGTATAAGATTAGAGAGAGTGCCAAGTATTGTAAGAGTTCACAAGGTAGGAAACAAAGGTTTTTAAGTTGTGTAGCACATGTTGAAATTCAATCTACTAGAATTTTACAACAAGATGTTCCTACTAGATGGAATTCAACTTACATGATGCTTGATTGTGCTTTGTATTTTAAAAAAGCTTTAATTCATTTTCAAAAAGTTGATGCCAATTATGTGCATTGTCCTTCTGCGGAAGAATGGGGTAGAATTGAGAAAATATGCAAGTTTTTGAAAGTTTTCCATGATGTCACACTTGCCTTTTCCGGGACCAAATATCCAACTTCCAATCTCTACTTTCATAGAGTCTTGCAGGTTAGGTTGTTGTTACAAAATGAAATGAAAAGTTCAGATCTTTTTATGCAAAAAATGGCTTGTAAGATGTATGAGAAATTTGGAAAATATTGGTCAGAATTTAGTACATTTATGGTTGTTTCTGTGGTGTTGGATCCACGATATAAGTTGCAATGTGTCAATTGGGGTTACATGAGGATATATGGTCAGCATAGTATTGAATACGAGCTTGAGTTCTCTAAGGTTAAGGATGCTCTACGGAGGTTATACGAGGCTTATGAATCTACTCATTCTTCATCAAGCAAAGCTATTCCCACTACTAATGCTTCCAATGAAGCTTCTGATGATTTTATGATGGTAAACAAACTTTCTGATGCATTGACCTATATTGCAAGTGAAACAAATGCCAAGTTTTAATGATTGAGTAGCAAATCCTTATATAACTCAGCAGCTTTTAGTTTGCATCTTTATTTATAATCTGATTTTTATTTTCTGATTTTTTGTGTCATCTAATCTGATTTTTATTTTCTGATTTTTATAATCTGATTTATATTTTCTGATTTTTTGTGTCATCTAATCTGATTTTTATTTTCTGATGTAATCTAAATCTTGGTATATAGGATTTTGATAGTTTCTCTCAAGAGCAATCAAGTGTGGCAATCAAATCTGAAATTGATATGTATTATGAGGAGCCACTTATCCCTCGAGGCACCAACCTTGATATTTTGTCTTATTGGAGAACTTGTTCGGTCCGCTATCCTGTATTAGCTAAAATTGCTAAGGATGTTCTTGCTGTCCCCGTATCAACCGTGGCCTCCGAATCAGCTTTTAGTACTGGAAGTCGGGTGCTTGATTGTTATAGAAGTTCTTTAAAATCAGAAACGGTGGAAGCTATCATTTGCTTAAGGGATTGGGCCTTTGGGGAAGGTAATAAATGATTTTTTATACAAGTAATGAAGTAATACAATACTTCTAACTTTTATTTTTAGTACATGTCATACATTATTGATTGTAATTTGCTATTGTTTTTCTTGTAGCAAATATGGATCCTCAAATGGAAATGCTATGTGGATCAGTTATGAAGCTTAAGGTGGAGGACAACAACGACAATCATGACACACCACGTTCCTCGCCCGAACTTGAACAATTTGATGAGAATGCTTCTTCGAACATTGTTTGATCATTTCTGATTTTTTAAAAAACATTTATTTCTTTTTAATTGTGGTTTGTAATTTGTTTAAGACTAATTTTGTTATGTAATAGTTAATTAGGTATTTAGACTTGTTAGACTTTATTTGGTTTTCTACTTTTCTTAAAATCTTTAAGTTTGGAAATCATGTTTGAAAACATTAGGTAAAAAAAAAAAACAGGTTCTTGGTACAAAATCAGGCTGAAAAAAAAAACAAGTTCTTGGTACAAAATACATTCTGTTAATTGGTACAAAATCAGGCTGAAAAATCAGGTTATTAAAGTCAAAAAGAAAATTTAAAAAAATAAAATAAAAAAATCAGGTCAAATCAGGTCGTTTTCAGGTTGACCCGAACCTGAAAATATCAGGTTCAGGTTGGGGTTTTCAACCCGAAAACTTAAATGGATCAGGTTCAGGTTAGGATTTAGCTGACACGAAACCCGAAAACCCGAACACGAACCCGACCTGACCTGATCCGTTTGCCACCCCTAGTTGGAGGTAAATAATCCGGCAGTGACCTTCATCAACAGGTTACTTCCATTTTTAATAAAAAAAAAAAATTAAAATTGTTGAGTTTTTTGCCTCGAAAAAGAAAAAACCCATCATTTCTACTAACAATGGCGTGAGAATTGGAAAGGCTATTTCCTTTTAATAGTTTCTTTTCCCCCCAAATGCGTCCCTCATCATTTCCTCTTTGGAGAAAAAAACAAAGCTCTTTAAAAAAAAAAACCCTCAAGCTTCCTCTTCAAGATTCTCCATTAATGTGGGATTGTACTACTCCTCCGCTCGCAAAAGTACAAAAGATCAACTCTGCTGAAGGTATATTCCTATTTTTTGTTGTGTTGTTCTTGATTTTGCCATTAGTGGCTTCTTTGATATAGAATTTTGGTCTTTTTTTTTTTTTTTGAAATTTTTTTTTCATGATTTGGAGACAACATTAGGGGTTGGTTACACGTTCATGTCTTACCAGCAGAAAGGGTTACTAGCTGCAGTGTCTTCTGTGTTCCCATAAGCTGAGAATAGGATGTGTGCTAGGCATGTGTACTGTAACTTCAAAGCGGTTTTTGGTGGGGACCTGGAATTCAGAAAACAATTATGTATAATGACAAAAATTAGCACTGAGAATGAATTTTTCAAAAACATTGAAGTTATGAGGTCCATTTTGTAGATGCTGCAGAAGATTTGCTAAACAGAAATTACAAGAAATGGTGCAAGGATTTCTACAATTCAATGTCATGTTGTGATAGTGTTGATAGCAACATGAGTGAGGTTTTTGATGCCTACATTCTCACCTCTAGGCATAAGCCAATCATTACCAAGCTTGAGGACATTAGAGAAGGATTAATGGATAGACTACACAAAAAAGAGATGAAATTAGAAAGAAAGAAGTCATCTTGTGCCCAAGGATACAACATAGATTAGAAAAGAACAAGATTTGGGCTAGGGGCTAGAATGCTTTCTAGGATGGGGCCTTCTGCTATGGGGTGAGGCAGGGGGCCACATAGGAGAAATTTGTTGTGAACTTGCAGGAAATGACTTGCAGCTGCAATGCTTGGAAAGTTAGTGGCATACCCTACAAGCATGTTGTGGTAGCTATTTGGAACAAGGTGGTCCAACCAGAACACTATGTGAATGACTATTTCAGCAAAGAGAAATACATGAAATCATATGACTTCCTGCTAAAGCCTTTGAATGGTCCTCAAGAATGGCCACCAGCTGATTCCTTTGTGATTCCACCTAAATTGAAAAAGGTGCATGGCAGACCTAAGACTAAGAGGAGATATCAATCTGGAGAGACCACAACTACTGGTAAACTGAGCAAAACAGGAAATCCTTATATCTGCATCTTATGTGGCTTGAAAGGGCATAACAAAAAGGGCTGCAGGAATGCTTCAAGAGAAGAAAGCCATCACAAACCCACAGGAGAAGTGTCAGCAACTCATGCAGATGCAACTAATACATCTATTCCCATACATATGAGAGGATTTGGGGTCTACACATACCCTAATGACTGTGAAAGAGTTGCATCAATAAGTATCTCTTACTTATTCTTGTATATATGGTAATTCTTGCAAATTTGTTAATTTTATAAGAGGTCTCAAATAAACACATACCCTCTCAACAACAACCACAAAGGGCCTTCTACATTGACATTGAAAGAGAGCAAACAGTGTACTCCTTCAAGTCAGGATTAATTAGTACCCTATGTCAAGTCAACAACAAAGCCAAAATACCAACACCATTTCAAGTCAAGCATTGCAGATATAAAATTAGATTTCCACCACATAAACAAATTCATTTTATCGTTAATAGAGTAAATTCCTACACTTAAGTCATTTTTCATTACAGGATTTAGCTAGAAAGAAGAAAATTAGCAAGCAATAGCTGCATCAGGTACAATCTAATACTTTTTAATGCTTAAATTGTTCATTTCTTCAATGCAAACCAAATTCACGCCACAACCAACACAAGAACAACCTTCCATAGGTCACAATTAATCCCCAAATTTATCCTAGAAGCCCTTCTTATTTTCAACATCAAATAATCACTTTCAATCTTCAATTCCTTGCATACTAGTTTGCTTGCTTCAATTCCTTCCTCATAGACATAACTTCATTCTTAAATGAGTTCCTGCTTCTCTTGCATAAGCCCCAATATAACCTCAGTATGCCAAGCATTGGGGTCTTCCATGTCCACCCACTTAAAAAACTTGCAGCCCCTCCTTTCTGTTTCTGCATCATAGTCAGGGCAAGCAAGGAACCTTCTACTAGGGTTGTCCTTTGTCCAGGCCCTGCTCTTAGACAATAACAAGCCACAGTGACATCTACTTCCTGATATGCTCAGCCTTGACATGTTTAAAAAAAATTGTTCAATTTTATCTGTAATTTTTTGAAATGCTTCTTATAATTATTTATTTATTTTTTTTCCCAATTTGATGCAGTGTCTATCTCCTTGTTGAAGATGATTATAGGGCATCATATATATGGAAGCAGCTAATTTTTTGAATTCCAACAACTACTTTGTAACAGAAAATTGTGAAACTCTCCAAACATTAGTACCTTCTAATAAATGTGTTAGTAGTTTATTTATTTATTTATATTTATTTATTTATTTATTTTTTGGCAAATGGTAACTGGTTGTAATGGGGTAAATACTTGTTTGAGTACTCTACTTGCAACTCTCCAAACGTGAGTATTCTATCTCCAACTTTTCTCAAATATCACTCTCCATTTTAGTTTGCTCCAACAACATTAGATAACAATACCAGCCTAAAGGCTAGAGCGGCTAATATTTTCGGTTATTAGGGTCCTAAAGAACGCGCGTTATAAAAGGTTGAGAAATTCTCGTTGGTGTGTTGGGCGTTAACCCCACGCATAGTCTAGGATAAAAAGGGAATCAATCCATCAATTAATGAAATCAAATCAAAGAAACAAAAATGTCGTCATAATTTTAGTTGAATTGATTTACTTTTTACACCAAACAGATTAAATTCAGAAATTCAAAAGCCAATCATATTTTCAGACCAACAAAACCACCTAATCGCTGACTTCTCACCTACAACTTCACCTGCTGCTCATTCTTGCCTTCCACCCTTTCCAATTTTCTCCACCTAATTCCCTCATTTTCAATATCCCCCAATTCTCCTATTATTCGATTAGTGTTAGGGTTAGGGTTTGTGTTATTCCGCCATGGATTTACCTCCGTTGACTGGCGGAGGTGAAGAATCGGGTGCGCCATTTGAGTGGAGTGATCTCTTTGACTTTACAATCGACGATCAATTACTGCTTAATCTGGATGTTTCCGATCAGCCGAAGGAGCAGCCACCGGTGCTACTACCGCCGGTGACGAACGCGGAGGATAATGGAAAGACCGTTGCGGTGAATGGAGGTGAATCGGGGTCGTCTGATCGGGTGCGAAAGCGAGACCCGAGGATGATTTGCGAGAACTTTTTAGCGGGGCGGGTGCCGTGCGCTTGTCCGGAGTTGGATGCATTGATGGCGGAGGAGGAGGAAGAAGAGACCGGGCCCGGAAAGAAGCGGCCGAGGATGGGGCGGACACCGGGTGTAGCGAAGTGTCAGGTGCCCGGGTGTGAGGTCGATATTCGTGAGCTCAAAGGGTATCACCGGCGACATCGGGTTTGTTTGGTGTGTGCTAATGCTACCTCGGTTGTGATTGAGGGTGAGAGTAAAAGATATTGTCAGCAGTGTGGCAAGTAAGTTAATTTTTAAGTGTTGGGTTTTTTCAATTTGTTTATTTACTTTTGTTTTGAGGTTTTAGTTTAATTGTTCATTTGGTGTTTAAAAGCTGTTTAGTTGTCAGGGTTATGATTTTCAAAATTCTTTAGGATAGGTGATGAGAATTTTGAGCCAATTGAATGGTGGAGGAATTCAAAATTTCGCAATTGAAACCCAAAATGTAGAAACTTAGAATAATTATATTGCTACAGTGGTTGGTGGATTTTACTATTAGTTGCTAATAAGTTTTGATATTAGTTTAACCGTTTAAGAATTACGGTTGGTGAATGAATTTATATTTTGTACTTTGTATTTTGTAATCAAGCCAATGTATTTGGTAAGGCTTCACCGAAAAACTAAGCTGTCGATCCGTAGAGCTTTATGTTTTCTGTTTTATTCTTTTTGTTTTCTTAGAATAGAATTGAATCTTTTTTGGTGGCTCAGTTGCAAAAAACAGAATTGAATCTTTTTCGGTGGCTCAGTTGCAAAATAACAACTTTTATGTAATTTTTCCCACCTCTCTTGTCAGATTGTTTGTAATTTTAGTTGCAACAACCTTCTCCATATTGCAAAAAAATTGCCAAAGCGCCTTAAAAGTTCTGCCTCCACTGCCATGGGATTGTGATTGATGACTTAACATTATGAATGTGTTTCATGGATAATTCAATCAAACTTCTCTCTGTCCAAAATTGATTGTCATTGTTGACAACTTGTGCTCAAAATGAACTCGCTGACAACAACCGTTGACAACTGTCACTGACTCTTCAATATGTGTAACTTGTTCTTGTGATAAAAAAAAATTAAGCTTTGTTTTGTTGCCTACCAGAATTTGTGTGATCCAAGTGATGTTGATATGAGAATAATGGATGTGGCTGTCGGAAAGGGAGAGAGGGTGGGGATGGTCTTGGTTGTGTAGTAAGAAGAGGGGGGGGGGGGGCGGTGAAGGAGTATAATACTGGTCTAAATTCTTCATTTTTAAAAGAGTTAAAATCATAACCTATCAGTTGAAATCTTTGTAACATTTTTGAAAATTTTGAAATTATGAGCATAACCAAAATTTTAGTTTTTAAGAAAAATCTTAAATTAGGAATTTACACTGCAAGCCCAAAATCTAACCAAATACATTTTATAAACTTGATATTAATAAAATATGCAATGGGACGCATCCAATGAGATCCCACTTAAGTATATTATCTCTTATAGATTAATAGATATTTATGGTCAAAGTTTTAAATATTTGACCCAATTATTTGCAATGGGGCGAAAAAATAGGGGTAGAGGTAGTATGTGAACATATGTGAAAATTAAATCTACTCAATAACTAATATTGCCTTCGTTTTTAAATACTTGCTCCACTTTCCATTTTCGGCCGTTTTTAAATACTTGCTCCATTTCCTTATTTGGAAAGCTTTTACAATATTTAATTCATTTCTCTTTAGTAGAACATAAATCATATTTAATTAAGTTCATATTCTCTCTTCTCCAATTCTCTCAACTACTTTTGTTTTTTACAATTTTTTATTCTTCCACTAACCCCACTACCTTTGTATTTTATTACTTTCTCGAATTCCTCCTAAAACTCCGCGCATGGAGAAATGGAGCAAGTATTTAAAAACGGGGGGAGCATTAAATTTGGTCACCTCAGAGATATGAAAATAATGTTACCACTTACCACTTTTCAGCTTCAGCTCTACCATCACAACAACATCCCAACCAGCTATATCATTACTATCATCTAAACGCTAGTGCTGGCTTTTGCAAGTTTACACTACCATAGTGACTGACCTGATTATTTGAAATTTCTCTCTAATACCTGCTTTTGGAAGGGATCTGTATCTTGCATTTAATGGCTGCAATGCCTAAAGGGGGGAGTTGGAGAGAAGGATAAAAGTTTAGAGGGAGGGGTCTGCAAAGGAAGAAAGGCTAAGCTATAGGTAGCCGTGTAAAGAGGGTAAAGGTGAGGAGAGGAGAAGAAAAGCGGTAGGTAATCAGTTGAGGGAAGGAGGAGAGAGGTCTTTGCTTCACTAGAAAGGAGGGAGACTAGATGAAGTGAGGGAATGAGATTTTAATTCTAGGAATCATTATTGATGTACATGTGGGTTTATCTTCTCACCTGATTTGATGGTGAAGTATTGGACAATAATTATTCTTATATTATTGTTAGTTTCTATAATTAAACACTAGATTATAAGTTGGAAGACAAAGATGTGATGTTTCAGTCATGTTTATAAATTTGTAGGATCCATTCAATTTTGTTTCTTCACGATACGAAGTAATTGTTTGTCATCCCAAATACCTTGTAACTTATTTAACTATTGGGATATGATGGTGATGGAGGTGGAGACTAAGTCGACTCAAGAAACTTTGGATGATCTAATTTAGTGTGGAAGTCAATGTACTCCTTCCTCATTTTTTTTTCAAGTGTTACAATTTGACTGATACATTCTTAGGCAATGTAAACGATTTTCATATAATAAGATGTAAATAGGGTAGTTAAGGTGATTAAAAATTGTAAAAAATGATATTGAAGTTAATAATTTATTAAAGATTAAAGGATATGAGAATAGAGAAATAATCAAAAAAGGTATGAATTGGTAGGAGTGGGGACCATAAGAAGAAAAAGGCAAGATATATAAAGTTACTCCCTCCGTTCTTTGATGTTCCACTCAGTTACTATTGATATATGCAAATAAGAAAATATTGAAAAGGTTAAGTAGATGTAAGATAAAGTAAGAGAGAGAGAGTAAAAAAGTTGATGAGTGAAACAAAAAGCCGAATAAAGTAAGAGAGATTGTGTGGAAAGGTGTAATTGATGTGGGGTAAAAGGGGTAATATGTTAAATGGAAAATTCCTAAAATAGAACAAAACAAAGAAAGTAGAACAAAAAAGAACAAACCAAAGTGTAAAGTAAAACATAAAAGAATGTACAGAGTAGTAGTTTGCCAAAAAAGGAATAGCAACACCTAAAATAAAGGCCGATTAAGGCAAATGTAACACTTGAAAAAAAACAAAACAAGGGTTTTGGCGTCTTGCTTTTGTAGGGGACTTTAATGAGGCTCTTTATTGAAAAAAAGCTGGAGCAAAAGTAAAAGTTGTGCGCCTCATGTGTGGCTCATGCTCCTTAGGCGTGCCTCCTTGAATGTGCTTTGCCAAGCTTAATAGCACTTCAGCAAAAGGCGCACTTATATACACAGAAGAAGTTGAAGACATAGACATTATAAGCTTGATAGTGTGATAGTAGAGTATTAAAGTAATTGGCAAAATAATTAATTTGTGGTTTTAATTGATTTTGCAAAAAATCTTAAAGCACTGTTCTCTCCATCTATACTTGGTTGATACGGTCTACCTTTATTATAACCCTGAATCTCTTGGGCCGACTAACCATGAAAGTATTCTTACTCCAATTTATTACTCTGTAGAAAAAAACTATATTATGAGGGATCTTGTTGTGTTTCTCTCAATGTGTGTGTTCCAAAATATCTAAGTTTCATAAAGTTTACTTATTTGCATTTAGAGATATTTGGTCATAAGCAAACAAATGTTGGCTTGGTCGCCCTTGAATCTTGAGAGTAATTATGAAAAAAATATCCTTCAAAATTTGAGGACAGTTACATAAGGTTAACCCAGCTATCCTTTTTGAAATAGTGTTGCCCAATTTAGCAACTTAGTCAGATTATGATGGCAGGGATAAGGTAGCATTTATGATATGCAGTCATATGGGAAGAGATATGATCAAGATGTAGGTGATAAGAGATAATGAGGGAGTTACTTCACTTTAGTAAAAAAAAAGTGCAATCAACAATACTAAAATATTTGGGTTTTGAGGAGGCATTTAGTTGCTTCAACTAGGAGGTGCTAAGAGCCTAAGAACCCATCAAGGGGTTGCAAGAGAAGTATTTCCTCATTGAATCTACTAGTAATTACTACCTCCATTTCATATTATGTGCAACAAAGATATTGACACGGGCTCTTAGGTAAAATTTGCTTATGAGTGTTAAATGAAGAGAGAAAGATAAACATGCATGTGATAAGGAAATATATGAAATGACAACTTAAAAAAGAAAGAAAACATTTGTCGCACATAATGTGTAACAACCGTTATTAGTAAATGTTGCACATAATATGAGACATGGTAGTAAGTGGAATTAGGTTAAAATTCAAAAGGTAACAGTCCACACTAGAGTTGCTTTTATGATAAGTTATAAAGTTTTATTTACAAAGTTATTTTTTGTATGAGTTTTATATATTTTGGCCGGAGCTAATACAAATGAGATAGCATACTTCTCTTTTTTTTTTTAAAGAAATTTATAATTTGCAACAATTACCTTTTAAGGAACATCTTAAATATTTGCATTGTTTCTCTTTAAGGACATCCAACATCTCATTTCACACAACAAATACTCAATGTAACCTTATTATACATTTCTAAGTTACTTATTCACATGTTTTGTGGGTATTTTGTATTATTTTTGTGGTATCTTATATCCTATTGCCACTTTCTCTAATCTTGTGCCTCTCCCTCATGTTGCAATATACTTCCTCCGTTTTTCTTTTTTTAATTGCACCATTTGTGTTGGGCACAAAGTTTAAGATAGGTATTTGGTGTATGAACATAAACAAAAAGTGTATGAAAGTATACCCATTATAGAAATGATGCAATTAGTATTCAACTTCCCTAAAAGGAAAATGATAAAAAAAAGGACGAAGTATTAAATACATAGGAAGTACAATTTATTTTAGAAATATATATTCAAGCGCCAAATAGGTAAATGGTGACAATGCCCTATAAGTAACTATCAATAGCTAATGAATGTGGTTGCTGAATGACAATTAATCAACTTTAACTAATTAAAAAAATTAAAGTTATATAAGTCAATAATTTATTTTTTTCCCCTTTAGAGCAGATTTCCTCCATTTTTTCTTAATATAATTTGAAAAAAATTCTCCTTTAATTTTTTTCAAAACAAAAGGAATTAGAACCTAACTGAAGCCACAAAAAGTAGATTATGAGATCGGCAGTCAAAGTGTTGTTTAAAAAAAAAAATGTGATTGCATGGGCATAAATCTAGTTATATCAATTATATTCAATTAGTGGTTCAATTAATTATAGAATTCAATTTGAAGTTAATTTTGATGAATCTTGTGACAGGTTCATTGATGAACCTCAAATTGCTAGTTAAATTGGGGTCGTTTGCAGATTTTGTAATATAAAGGGTCTTCTCATAAGTAAACTTTTACTGATGTTTTGGAGTTAAACATAAATAAACAAGTGAGATCGTAGAGGTGTGTTGGTTATGGTAAAGTTTTGAAGAATGTGAGGCAGTATATTGTTCTGATAGTATAATGATTGATTACATGCTAATTAATCATCCTCGGTGCTTCGTGGCAGGTTTCACGTGCTGTCAGATTTTGATGAAGGAAAACGTAGTTGTAGACGTAAATTAGAGCGCCACAACAATAGGCGGCGAAGGAAGTCTGCTGATTACAGAGGAACTGTTGAAAAAGAACCTCAGGGTGATGTGCAGACAGAAGATGTCTTTTCTGATGGAGAAGCAGGGAAAGGTATCATAAATATCTAATTCGTATTTGTAGTTAAATTTTGTTTTCTAGAGTATTTTCTTCAAACAAAATAGAGCCCAGATACAAGCTTAAGACATCAGCAATCCACAGATCTAAGTATTCTGAATCAGTAATTTTATGATATATATATGTCTGCCTGCAAGTATAAAACATATAAGTCTGCCAGCATTGCTTAAAGTTCTAGGAGTTAAATGCCTGATTTTTCCCTTTTTCTTTCGCAATTATATTGTGAAACTAACATTGCAAACGTCGTAACTTATACAGTCTGAGAGACAGGCCAACGTATTAGAAGGTAGATTTTCGCTTCAATACCCATCAACATTTCTCTTTGGTTTTTCCTTCATGTCCTGAGATTCTAGAGAAGTGTATAAAGGCTCCATGACTAATCTTGATCAACATGTTACCATCCGTTCAAGTGACCTGTCTTTTGCAAAACACTGATGTGAAAATCCCAGGTTTCTAACATTTTGTTCAATATCAATATTTGGGCTCCTCTTTAAATCAGTTATGCTCCTACTCAGATAGTTTACTGCTACACAAACAGACAAAGTTACAACGGGTCTCTCCATTTTAACTTTTCTTTGCACAAAAAGGCATAGAAGGAGGACCAATTAAAAACATTATATTTTATACAATATTATGAAGATTATATCTAGACGATAATATCCTTAAAGCTATTGTCATTTGTGAAGATAATCTGATATCTGGATTTAATCAATGTTCTTCTGTGTGATGAATAGGCTTCTCTAGCAACATAATGTAATGTCTTACAAATTACGTGTCTTTTATGACAGAGAATGCATGGTCAAGTGGTCAAATAGCTGAGAAAGAAGATTCTAAAGATAAAACTTTGTCAAACCTTTGCTCTGCTCTGGAATCTCAGAACATTGAGAGTGACAGCAATTTAACTTTTACTCCAGTGGATAAAGTAATAGATAATTTGGAGCGAGAATATTCCCCACCTTCTGATACTAAGAGTGCTTACTCATCTGCGGTAGGTTCAGTTTAGCCTTTTTCATTGTTGGCTGATTCAATTTCTCCTAAATTTTATAAACTTCATTAGTTAATAATATTTGATGTAGTGCCCTACAGGTCGTATCTCTTTTAAACTCTATGACTGGAACCCTGCAGAATTCCCTCGACGACTTCGGCACCAAGTATTTTTACTTCTCATTCTGCAGTATAGTATTGAAATTGTTGTTTCTTTCTGAATGATACCTATCACATGTAGCTGACTTGGTAGCATATTTCTACAGATATTCCAATGGTTGGCCAGCATGCCTGTTGAGTTGGAGGGCTATATCCGTCCTGGTTGTACAATATTGACTATATTTGTTTCAATGCCACAATATATGTGGGTAAAGGTAAGGTTTAAATGATATGATGTAATGCTTTGCATTATACTTTGCATTGTTCATATAAGAGGTAAATTTTGATGAATATATAATTTTCTTAAGTAGTAGAATAGAAGAAAATATTCAACAAAAAATACTACCTCGGTGTTTTTTTTACTCACTTCTATTTATATTTTTTTTTTTGTTATACTCACTTTTACTTTATCTCAATGGCAAACCCCTTTTACTCTCTTACCTCTCTTACCCCATATATTTATACCTTTCCATACACTCTTGTACTTTGTCTGCCTTTTTCTTACACCCACCTAGCTTTTTACTCCATATCTCATTCTTTGTCCACGTTGTTCTTGTATTCAAATTTACTTTTTTGATTTTTATATGCGACAACTAAGTTGAACCCAAAAGAAAAAAAAATAATTTTAAAGGCAGTTTAAAAAGTTTTGTGAAATTCGTTGATTGTCAATTGTAGATGCCGTATGGCTTTAATTGATGAAATATAATGTCCTTTAGGACTTTTTCAAAAAAATAAAATAAATGTTTTGTGAAATTAAGTCATTGGATCCTGTTTAATTTAAAATTGTTTGGTATGGTTTAGGGTGAGCTTTAGTATAAATAAAAGTAATGTAGGCATGAAGGTGAACTGAACATACCCACTGAGAGTAAAAGGTTTATTTGGGACCTCAGTACAGTATTTAATTTATAATTCTTATTATCATTATAACCATTGTCATTATTATCTATTAAGGAAGGATTTAATATTACTCCCTCCGTCTTGAATATTTTGAGTACTCTTTGTCTGGTTTAGATTAGTTTAAACACTTCCAATTTAGGAAAAAACCCACTATTATTTTAATACATCTCTCTTTCCACTACCAAAAAGTTATAGCCCAACCCTCTCTCACATTCAAATAAAAAAATGCCATCTATCTTCTCTCACATCTAAATAATACCCCACTCTCTTTTATCACATCTACTTTTCTGTAAGTAATAATTAATAATGCCACAACAACTTTATACTTGAACTCTATACCCTCAAAAGTTTTGGGATGGTGGGTGACTGCGTGTGCTAGTAATTACCTAATTTCAATGGAATGGTTCATTTGTAATATATTTGTTTGGTTTTTCTGGCTGAAATAGATTGTTTGCGCCTTATAAAACCACTAAGGAGTATCCAATCATAAAATCCAACTCTATTACCTTGTGAAGTAAATTTTACTTCCTCCGTTTTTATTTATTTGCCAATCACCACTTTGGCATGCACTATAAGATATTAGACTAGGTATACGGACAAATTGACTGAAATAACTTTACCAACGATAAGAAGAAAGTATTAAGATCTTACAGTTTAAATTTTATAGTTTAATCCATCCGTTTACCTTTTCAAATCACTTTCTCAAATATTGTGCCAAGGTGTATTGCAAGTAAAAATAGTATGACTTTTGAAGACTTAGTTCAAATGTATATGAAAGAAATTTTTACTTGATGTGCCTTGGTTGCTCAAAATCTTTCCTATAAAAAGTTCTGTATTCTCTGATATTGCCAAATCTTTTTTACACTAGATTGACCTATTCATCTTGACTTATTATTAATAAAAAAATTATATCCTTGTGCAGCTGTTTGAAGACCCTGTTTCTTATGTACAAAACTCTGTTGGACATGGAGGAATACTGTCTGGCAGAGGCGCTGCCTTGGTTTACTTGAATGATTTGAGTTTTCGTGTTATGAGAGGTTAGTTGATGCTTTGCTATTACAAGACCTATAATTGTTTCATCTACTAATATTGGTTTTTGATCCTTGCACTAGGGATTATGTATAGGCTTCCTGCAAAATTTCAGAACATCAGTCACAATTATCTGCTGTGGAAGATTGAAAAAATTAATTTTCTTAGATGGTTTGTAATTTTTTATGCATGTCTATGCTTCTGGGAAACCTCAGCTGAACCTGTTAATTGTTAGACTTGCTGAAGGGTACTTTTTTGTTGATAACTAGATGTGGATAGAAAAAATTAATTTTGTTACAGATTGTTGCTTATAATGTTTCTCAATGTTCTGTTAGGATTTTAGGAAAGTGAGTGTCAGATTTTAGAATTGTAATTTGTTCTTCCATCACCTCTTATTTTCCCAATAGAAACGGGTGGTATAGCCTTTAAATTTTCAAGCATATGCATTTTCTCATGTACAGAAGGAACTTCCGTGATGAAAGTGAAGGTTGCTGTTCGGGCCCCAAAACTTCACTATGTCTATCCTCCTTGTTTTGAGGCTGGAAAACCAATGGATTTTGTTGCCTGTGGAAGCAATTTACTTCAGCCAAAATTTCGGTACGATGAATTTTTTTAGTGTTTTTTTTTATTTATTTAATTAGTTGTGTTATTCGTCATTCTAGTTTTTCTATATTAAGAATTGCAATATTTGGTGGTTGTGCATAATTTTTTGTCCTTTATTTGTGTCAACCTTTGTCCCTTTTCTTTTACACTTCATTCTCTTGCAGATGACTTATCTGAATTGGTCCAGGGGTTGCTGTTGCATCACCTGGATCTATAAATACTACATATGTTTTATTTTATTTCTAAGCCTTTACTGGTATTAGAAATCTTAACCATTGCTTTGAGTGTCTGTCTTTTGTTTCCAAATTTCTCTTTTTCCCCTCACTTATCGTTTCAACTAGTTTACTAAAAATGGCAACTCTGCATATGAATATTATGTTATGTACAACTTTTGCATGGCGATTTGCAACACTATTTATTAGTGCTCCAAAGGTTGCTAATTTTCTTACTCATTGTTGTTTGAAATTTGTTTTACTACTTGAACAAGGGAAGGAAGGTAGTTTACTGCATAGCTGATTATGTAGGTTGTATTTGGGGTGTATAATTTGATGTATATTTTGGGATGTGTTAAGAACAATGAAATAGCTGGATATCATTGAATCCAAAAAGGCATTTTATTCAGCTTTTTTTTAATTAGAAATTATGTGGACTTATTTTATCTGAACTTGTCTTGTCATAAGAAGATTATATTGTTTAAAATAAACTTATTTGTGTATGAAGTTATCTGGTAAAAACATATTATGTCTTAAGCTCTTAAAAATAAAGCAGAACAGTACATGGCCATAGAGTTATTAGTTTGTGTTTGTTGAAATAGTGTTCTGAACATTGGCTGGTGTTAAAATTAAAGGAAAGTAAGGCAAACTTAGTCCTAAAGGCTATGTATTAAAAGCTAAAATTGCAGTAAACACATATCAAGCGTTGAATAAGATTAAATGACTCGTATTTTTTCTTACGTATGACATTAATAATATATATATATATTTTTTGGACATTTGATTAATGCTTATGCATAGTCCTTAGGGCTACAAACAATATAGAAAATCCCTTCATTAAATTTTGTGAAAGACTGAAAGTTAATAAAGCCTATTTATGGTTTGAAAGAGATCGTTATTTCAGATTGTTTATATATTATAAGTCCAACATTTATCGGACTTACTAGATTTGGATGCTTATATATGATCCTTACATGTTATAAGAAGATTTTCGTGATGAGTATCTTGGTAATGGCATGTACTCAGTCTGTTTTCTTTTGATGAATAGATACCTATATTTAGAATATTTAAATAAAAAACAACTCAAAACGGAATATGGGTACACCTTTCGAAATGGAGGAACTGCTTTAGAAATGTGAAATTTAATATTTGAGTCATTTAGCATCTTTATGAATGTACTTTAAAAAAAAATCATTTGGTACACACATTTTATTTGTTAAGGGATTACTTTTGACCAAAGAGGTTTTGCTAATAGGTCTCTCGTATCATTTGCGGGAAAGTATTTGGCTCATGATTACTATGTCGCTTTTCCACGTGGAAAAGAAGACAAGCCTGCCATTGATTATGATTATCAGTTCTGCAGAATATATGTGCCACACACTGAACCAAGTTACTTTGGTCCTGCGTTTGTTGAGGTTAGTAACGGATGAAGCTCATCTCTTCTTTGAAATTGTATGCACTGTTTATTTGGGAGCTGTCTATCACTTGGTTTTGTACTTTCTTGTTTAGTTTTCAGTCCAAGTATAAATAGCTGTGTAGCATAGAGACGGATACAGATGCGTGGATGGGGACGAAAAATGGCAAAATCAAAATTTATAACATGAGTTCAGTGTGCATATTGCCAGAAAGAAAAAAATTAAGAATTTGTAAATTCAAAACATCATACAAAAGTCACTACAACAAATTACAAGTGAGTTGCATATTTAAGAGAAAGTAATTAGAAGATAGAATCTTGGAAACGTAAAGGGAAAAGACAAATGAGTAGAGTAGCAAGAAAAGTGAAAGAAGTGAAACTACAACTTTCAACTATTGGTCATGGTTGCCTGCCTTGTAGCTGTTAGAGAGAAAAAGTAGGCGATGTGACTAGGTGCCGTAGTTCAATTTTCAATCCTTTTTTTTTTTTTTAATTTTTTTTTTAATTTTTTTTTTTTAACAAGCCAAGTAAAGAAACCCTAAGCACAAGCTTGGTTCACCTCATTATCTCCCTTTGAAGAAGTGAGGGCAAAGGATGAAGGAAAACAGATTGGGGGGGGGGGGGTAGGGCTAGTAGGGGACATGACAAGTGAAAAAACGAGGAAAAAAAAATCTCAAATACAGTTTTATCAAGTGTCAACCTATGAACCTATTTATATTTTTATTTTTTTTTTATATTTTTTTTGTATTTTATTTATTTATTTATTTATAACCTATGTTCTCACATGATCTCAATAATATATTTGGTCTTCTGGGCGGGGGTAAAACAATGATTTTGTTTCTTTGTTATAGGTATAAAAATAAGTCGGGAGTATAGGAAGCTCATTTGCCAAATTTTATACTCCTTATTTGCACAGGGCCTTTGAAAAGGTTGTGACAACCATGAATATATCCTAAAACACTAGCCTTAAATATGTACAATTGAACTTTTGGTCTTAATCCCATAGCTGCCGAGGAGTTACGTTTTATATGCTCTAAGCATTCTCATTTCAAAACTTCATGTATTAAGAGAAATTGTGTGATCTTACAGGGAGTTTATTGTTTGTCTTTTTACAAGAGCGCTTCTTGCTACTCTTTGGCTGTTGTTGAGTATGACTTTATCTATTTCTGTTTTTTATTAAGTGTAACATTTCCCTTTTGCGGAAGTTGCATAATAAGTGCAACATCACTACTTATGGATATGAGCTCTCTCTCTCTCCTCACCACTTGGGACCACTTTATCTCTATCTCTCTCTCCAAAAAGATTGTACTTCCCCTACATGTTTTGCACTTATAAAAAACAGAGAAAGTATATTAAAACAACTTGTAATACTTTGGTCTTAATTTTAAAGTGTTTTTGAGTAATTATGATTCGCATGTTTATTGACTAGTCTTTTGTAAATAATCCGTGCAGGTCGAGAATGAGTGTGGTCTATCCAATTTCATACCTATTCTCATTGGAGATGAGCATGTCTGTTCTGAAATAAAGATGATACATCAGAAGTATGATTGCTCGAATTGTAGAAAAAAGTTGCAATGTATACCAAGTGGTTCTTCGTATGGAACTTGTGAAGTTTCATGTTCAAGACAAGCTGCACTGTCTGAATTTATGCTGGATGTTGCATGGTTGCTTAAGCAGCCTTGTTCTGAGAAGCTTAACTGCATATTAACGTCTTCTCAGATTCAGAGATACAATTTCTTGTTAAAGTTCTTAATAAGCAACAAATCCACTTCTATCTTGGAAAAAATTCTACAATCTCTGCAAATTGTTTTTTTTTGGGATGAATTCCTGTGATGTGATTAATAATGATACTGATAAGGATAGAAGGTTGCTGAAGGAATATATTGCTCAGGCTAATGATTTTCTTCGCCAAAGCGCTTACAACAAAGAGTTGATTCTGAAGCAGGGTGGGGAATGTGTCTCAAATGTTGACACATGTTTGGGAAGTTTCCCTCATGACGACTTGCTGTCTGTTGATCATACTGCTTGTCAGGTAATGCTTCACCACTTTATCAGATGATCCAATAAACTTCTTTATGAAGAATTTAAAACTACATTTTTGCAATGTTAACTAGTAGTTGTGGTACATTCTGAACTAGTTCAGATCTTATCTCATTGCATGTAGCCATCTGTCTCGACCTCCATCTCATCCTCCTCTCCGTCATTTTTCCAGCCATCGCCTTAATATTACTAGTAATTGGAAAACTAAGGCGGTACATTCTGAACTTGATCAGATCTTATCTCGTTGCATGTAGCCATCTGTCTCGACCTCCATCTCATCCTCCTCCCCGTCATTTTTCCAGTCATCGCCTTGATATTACTAGTAATTGGAAAACTAAGGCTGGTTGCAGAGAGTTAACTTTTTTGTAGAATGATGAGAAACAAGTGCATGAGGTGAATAATGGGTAAAAATGTGAATATTTGGGAAGTGAGGGTGAAATGAGAGAAAACTGAAAGGTAATTTATGTGTTAGGAGGATTGTTGATTCATGCACAGGCCAACTGTTTGATAGTCTTGTTTCTTCAATTTTTAATGGGCCACATGAAACAGCACAATGTTATGTTTGGCTCGTCATGATCCTTTAAATAGTATTAAATGGCCAGGCCTTGGCCTCCCGTTAGGTGATGGTTTAGATATTTGGTCTCTAAGTTGGTATGTCCCTTGTTTAGCATGCCAAATTTAACAGATTGTCCCATTCTGATGAGTGCTTATTGCTTATGATTTTTTTTTAGGGGGTTTATTTATAATTAAATGAATATTGGCTCCATCTTGTTGCCTTAGCTTAAGCCGAGTGCAGTGCCTTTAGTTCTGAACTTTGGACTGAGGTAACCAGAGCAACCCGTGCTTGGCTCATTATCTACCCTTAAAGCTGTCTTTGTATTAATAAATCCCTATGTTTCTTGTTTTGAGTTTTTGACCATTGTGACCCTGCCTTATTTGCAGTTCTTGCCAAACCCCAATCTGAAAGAATTTATCTTTGTTTATTGGAATTAGGGTAGTTTTGTATGCCCGTATTTCTTACCCTCAAAAGGAGAGTAGTGCGTTACTCAGCCCCCTCACCCTCCACCCCCCTCTCAGGAGTAAGTATTCATAGGTAAAAGTATTCATTTTTCAACTATCTCATGTACCGGCCATTGACACGCCCTGTCTCTCTCTTTGAAATTTCTCCTTTAATAGTGGCTTTGATATGAAGTTTCCTCGTAATTATTGAAATTGAATATCTGGCTATATTCTAAAATGTTTATCAGTTTTTAGTTCTTGGATCTGCATTAGATTTGTGCTTTTGTTATTGAACTTTGTTACATTTTTTTTTAAGATTTTGCTTTTTTTTTGGTTTTGATAATCAAATTTGATGATTTAGCTTCATAATCTTTTTATACACCCTCTGTCCACATTAGTTCAAACACATAGCACTCCACAAGTTTTAAGGAGATTAGTTATTATCACGTCTCTGCCTCCCTCTAATTAGTATCCTGGTATCAATTGCCCCTATACAATATGTATGTATCCTTGTAATGAATCTGCCCGTACTAGGCAAGGCCTAAGTTTAACTGCTTGGTGGATTATTTGACATCAAGATCTCTTATAATTTTGTGTATATAAGATAAAGCTGCGATGCTTGTTCATGAATTTGCTGACCTAAAATTTTTAATCATATCACAGGTTACAAAATTGAGAGCAGAGACGAACCACACATTTTTGGAACATTCAGATTCTCGGGGTGAAGGGGAATCTGTTTCACTTATAAATAGGGAAGTTGCAATGAATGTTAATGACAACAGAGATTGGCCAAAGAAGTCGTGTCACAACATAATCTCAAAGAAATTCACCAGTACTCGGCCTTTCATTTATGCCATTGCTTTAGTTGCTGTTTGCTTTGGTGTATGTGCAGTTGTCTTGCACCCTTACAAAGTTACCAAATTTGCAGTAACTATCAGAAGGTGTGTATTTGACGATTCTTCATAGTTGTTTGGCTAAGATGGTCATCAACCTGACCATCTCTGAAGAATTAGCCTGGATGAATATAGTCAACAGAGCCCCGCCCCGATGCGATAATATCAATACCGCAATTCCATTGTAGAAATCGATTAGACGATTTCACGTTGTTGTGGTTATAACTGCAAACGAGCTCCGAAATGTTGCATATCATGCAGAAGCTATTATTTTGTATGAAAGTCGCTGGCCAGCCTGGTCTTGTACATATATATAATACTCTATATATATAAGCATGTCAAATGAAGTTAGTTAGGGATTTAAATTTCGACCTCTTTAGTTTTATGTATCATATACTTGTCAAAATGAAATGAGTAGCAAATCATTTGCCCCAATACAGTTGAAGTTGTAACTCATGACAAAAATTCATTGGAACGATGGGATCAATTGCATTCTGTCTACACATTATGAATGTAAATTAGATTACTTTGGGAAATTCTATGTTGTGGCCCTTTACTGTTGACTTTTTAAAGTTGTGTCCCTTCTTTTTGAAAGGTACACATTGTAACCCTCAAGTGTGTCTGGCGCAACATCATAAATGATTATATCTTTAAACTCTCTTAGCAAGTCATTAAGAGGCGAGCCAAACTGCTCAAATGTCGCCACACTGACTTTGATAGTCCGCTCCGGCCAAGAGCATCTAATTTTAAATTTATGTGCTCTCTTGCCGCCTAAGGCCTCAACGCCTCCAGCCATCAGTTAGTTGTTATTGTGGTTCTTGCTTGAATTTTCTCTTTTTGTCGGCCAATTGTTGAGTGGATGGCTCAGTTTTTTCTTCTTACTCGACCTCTTGTTGAGAGGGTGGGCTTTACAACCGTCACATAACAATCCCTAGCCATCTGTTGGTCGCCGGACATTGAGTTAATCCTGCCATTACTGCATTCAAACTTCATTAACATAAGGTAAGGGACTAAAACTCCTCTAGCCGCATTTAGTGTGGGTCGACCGAGTATGATGTTATAGGTAGTTAGGTCCTTCGTACACCACCAAAAATTGTATTATCATGTTCCTGCTCATGGTCGTCACCCAACCGGATGGGATGATCTATCCGACCGATAAAATGTATTATCCCCTCCCTCAAAACCTACTAGGGGTGGAAAACTTTCCCACAATGTGCTCTCATCTACATTCAAATTCTTCAAAACAAGATAAACTGAGTATGTTAAATGAGCTAGCCGTATCAACAAGTATCCGCCTAACTTTCATATTGGCCACCTTCAGCTCGACCAACATCGAATCGTCATGCGGGGTTTGCACTTGACCCTTGTCCGACTTGCATATTATGACTTTGGGGAATGACTCTTCCTTAATGCGACCGAACAACATGACCTGCTCCAAACTCTAGGCATAATGCTTTGCACCTTCAATCGTCGGCCGTCTAAGGCAAAACTGATTTGGGTAAAAATACCCTGGTCACGTGGCCCAATCAGAAGGTGACACGTGTCACCCTAGGAGTGGTCCCTAAGGGACCAATCAGCGGTTGACACGTGGCATCCCCTATTATTAAGGAAATGGTGGCCTTCAAAGGCCCAAATCCCGAGGCGCCGTAAAAATGACGCAACCCATTTACCTAGGTTAATAACCTAGGAAGAGGACGTTGATTCCCAATGCCCTATAAATAGGGACATTTACCCCATTTTGGGGGCACGTTCATTTATTGCATCAACTACAATTCTCTTACAACAGAGAAATCACCTGATCTCGGGATCCGAGAAGATTTATTTTACTTTCCGCACATTTTCTCAACTTCTACTCTTACTAACTTGATCGTCGGAGGTGGAACTCCGAACAACCGGAGCTTCCGTTTTTTTGCAGGTACAGGTGAAGACACATAAAAAACCTTGAAACATTTGGCGCCGTCTATGGGGAGAGTACCTTTAAGATGGTTACTCCAGAAACTGTACCAACTCCTGAGGACAAACGACCATCAGCAGAGGTCCATTCGGACCATGATACAGAGTCGGATCTAGAGGTCGAAGTATAAACGACCGAAGATGGATCCCTCATCACTAAACGCATCCGCCAAAAAGAAAGAAAGGAGCGGGGCAATAGTCAGGCGGGACCGAGCAAGTCAGCCGGTAAGCCTTAGGCTGAAGGGAAGACTACTCACATCACCCATGAAGAGTTCATGAAGTTTATGACAAGCTTCAAGGGTGAGATGAAGGACTTAATCACAAAACAGGCGGCTAGTCCAAGCAAGGGGAAGTCGGCCAAGAAGCCTTCTCACATGGAGAAGGCCAAGTCGGTTAGGGACAGACAACCCACTCCGCATCCCAAGCCGAAGGAGGGGGCCAGGCCTTTAAATGACTGGTCAAAATTTTGTTTCCCTGATTAGACTAAGAGGAAGCCCATCCGACACATAGAGCTGGATGACAGCAAGAAGAATTACACTAATGCTCGGCATCTCATCGAGCATAGGAGGAACAACCATCTTTTGGACACAGCATCAATGCCGAAAATGCTAGACAGCTTCAGAAATACCTCACTAAGGTATTCCTAATCTGCACAGGAGCATCTGTCAGGCGGTCAATCCGTCCATACAGGTCCTAATGTGATAGAATCGACGCCGTATGTACCCCATCAATCATATGGGTTGTTTGCCCAACAATTCCAGCAGCCTGCACTCTTCGGCGGACAGGCGGCATATAAAGTCCAACCCTTGGACTGGCAGCTCCGTCTGCTCAAAATTAGAGAACAACCCACTACGTTCTCCAAGGAAATAATTGAGGCGGCACAATCGGCCAAGGTTAAGAATGTCTTGGTTGGTGCCTATGATGGCACCACCAACCCAGAAGATCACCTAATGGCATATACCAACCTCATGTATCTACAGGGGTTGGATGATGATGCATGGTGCAGATGCTTCCAAGCTACACTGAAGGGCATTGCCCAACAGTGGTTCGGCAACCTGCATTTAGGTGCACAAACAATTTCAGGACGCTTGCATTCCTGTTCACCTCAAACTTCTCAGTGAACATACCGGCTAAGAAGACAAGCATTGACTTGGGCGTGGTTATTCAGGGAGACCGTGCGGGGCATTGTTCTTATGTCAGGCGGTTCAATCTGGTGAGAATCCAAATCTAGGGACTTTCTGACGAAGTTGCCTTTACAGACTTTTTTAAAGGTCTGAAGGATGGGTCGACCTTTAAGTTCGACCTTATCCAAAAGAGAATTTTCACTCTTCAGGAAGCGCTGAGGGAGGCAGAAGCCTATGTACAGGCGACTGAGCTCTGCTCCTCTAGCAAGCAGTCGGACTCTAAAAGGTCCGATAAGCAAAAAGGGAGTCGGCAAGATAGGAAACTGAAGAAAGCAAAAAGGGAAAAGATATCTGGGCGGTCGACAATTTTAGTTAGGCGTCCAAGAAGAAAAAGAAAGAAGTTAAGCCGTACGTCCCTAAGTACGAGTTTAACAAAGACTGTTACTCTATCCTCATGGAGATCAAACACCGGGTGAGCTATGAAAAGCCCTCAGCGATGAAAGGTCCGGCCAAGATAAAAGCAAGTACTACAACTTCCATGAGGATATAGGCCATAACACTAATGACTGCTATAGCCTCAAGCGATTATTGGATAAATTGGTCGCAAAGAGATTGCTAAAATCCTATGTTTTAAAGTCCAAGGTGACCCTGCAAACAGACCCCAAGCAGCCGTTAGAGAAGGCAGCTAAAGCTGATAGTGGTTCGGACACGAATCCGGACATGATCTGTACAATTGCAGGCGGCTTTGTTTTAGATGGCCCGACTATCAAAGGCACCAAGGACCATGTTAGAAAAATGGTTAAATTTTTTTACGAAGGCCAGACCTCTGCCGATCCGATACATTTTCTGAGGTCGTCATCTCTAAAAAGGAATGGGGCAAGGTCTGCCGGCCGCATGACGACCCCATTATCATTGAATGAAAGGTGGCTAACCAAAAGGTTAGTTGAATCCTTATTGATATCGGCAGTTCGTCAGACATAATGAAAGGAATGGTGTCTTTCGAACAAGTGTATTATTCCGATAGAGGCTTCGGAATTAATTAGGAAAGCTAATTATTTAGTGAAGTCAAGTGATCTGAATGCCTAGCCGGAGGCCGCTTCCGATCAGTAATATTAATTTATAATTAATATTACAGCTTGCTCTTGACTGAACCCTTCGGGTCACACCCAATTGTGTAACTGAACGAAGGCTACGAATTAATCCGAAGGATTAAATAAGTCGATAGAGATTTTACGAACGCAGACGTTGGATTCCGAGTTTAGAGCGTCGAAGCCGAGCGTCAAACATTGAGTTGATTCAACGAATCGAGACGACGAGAAAATAAGTCAAATGACAAGTCAAGGTGCGAAGACCTAGCCTCGCATTGGCCTAGCCAAGCGAGGGCTAGACGCGCAAGGCTAGCAAGGCTACTAGCCATGCGCTAGCCTCAACCGCAAGCCCAGTAGTCACGCTTGTATGCTTGTTGGGCGAGCTGGTTGGACAGGCTAGCTAGCAGCGTTAGCCCGCAAGCACATAACAAGTGTGTCAGGCCAACACGCCATTGCGTGCGGAAAGGCTGCTCGCCGAGTAGGCCCATTTGAGGGCTAAGGTTGCCAGCGCGGCATGCCTTGAGGCCCGAGGCTTGGGGCGTGCCATGAACATGGGGTTGGTAGGTTTTTCTTGCTCTCCAAGGATGGGTTTGTGGTCCTTACCTAACCTCTTTCCTTGGATTGACACTTGTCATTTGCTTATCGTTTGTGCTATTTAATTTAATTTGGAATTAAATTAATTAATTACTTTCTCATTTCAACAACTCTCCCACATGGAAAGATGATTGAAGTATTTGGGAGCCTTTGCCCATAAATACCAACTCTAGGAGTTGGGATTATTCACTGGAGTTGAACTCAATAAGGTATCTCCCAAAAGCGTGAGAAAGCCTTTAAGTTCGTAACACTCTAGTTTCTTTTGGTCTAGCTTTGTCTAAGCTACGATGTAGGGACTGTTCGGGCGCGTGGGTAGGCAAAGAAGGAGGATTAGCATTTGTGGGTCTAGAGCTTTCCGTGTTCGTGCTCGGGGTTCGTGAGAAGCACGCTTCAAGGGTAAGGAAGTCTTTTCCTTAATTTCTCTCTCTCCCTCTTTGTATTTTGTGTTTATATATTGCTTTTAATAATTGCATGTTAGGTTTTTTAGTTGTATTAATTACGCGTGCGATCCTTTGCGGTTTTGTTTCCGTGCGATTTTGAACACCGCAAAATCCAACAGCGGTATAAGAGCCTCTTGCATTTAATTTTTACAACTAAAAATTAATTAAGGTGATTTAAAATGGATTTAAATTTCTGGATTAGCAACCTAATTAGATTAGGACCTCGTTTTTAATTAGATTAAAATAGTATTATTGCTAATTTTTTACTACAAACCCAGATTTTGACCCAAAAATAGAGTTTTTTGGATGGAATCAATGTTCTAAATCATACTCTAAACACTTGGTGGTTAAAAATTGCCTTCCAGATGCCAAAATCTGCCTAGAAAGTGGTTTTTCGAAGGGTTTTTCATTTGGAACGAAAATTTTTAAATCTTTAAACCTTGAATAATTATGACAAGCAATTGTTGGATTATGTGTTTGATTATACCATTAATCTTTTGCAATTTCATTCCTTATCAAGAATGTTTATGATGTAAATTGGTTGCTTAATTTAGATAGCTCTTAAATTTACATAAACTTGGAATTTTTCATTCTTTCAATTAGATTGCTTGTAATGTGTAAGTTTATGTTGAAAATGATTTTTGAACCCTTAAAATAGTCAAAGATTCAATCTTTAATGGTTTAAATGGTTGAATCTTGACTTGCTAAAATCCAATGTGAACAAATTTTGAGTTTTTATAATTTTGGAAGTTGATTAAAATCATGAATGTTCATACTAGTGCATGAAATATTATTCTTCATATTGGAAGAATGTTAATATTCAAATATGCATGAGTATTTGTTGGATAAATTATTTTCATTGGATGGTTAATTAATTTATTCAATACTTTTGTCAAACTCATAATTAATGTTAATCATTGGATGAGTTAAATTTATTATGATGCATGCCCTTAATATTTGATTTTATCAAAGTAACCCAAAATTATTAAAGAATGGTTCTTGGAAATAATTTTTGGTTTTTTCTCTTAACTTGGATTAATTTGGTTGGACCTTAGAGTTAATTCAAAATTGCTCGTTATTTAATTTTAAGTTGGATTTGGAATTAATTGAAGTCACACAAAATTTTTCGGGTTTTCAAATCCTGAGGCACACCCCAAATCGAGGCATGAAACCTCGAAGCTAGCCTCGGCTAGCAGGGCTGCTCGCACATCCAAGTTATTTTGCTGACCGAGGGCTGTGGTGCGGGTGTGTGTGTTAGAGTGTGCGAGCAAGTGAGTGCGAGAGGGCTGCTTTATGCATGAGTGTATGTGAAGTATTGCAAGGGCAGGGGCTACTAGGCAGCACCCAGCTCGCAAAGGCAGGGCTGCCAGGCAACACCTGCCGCAAGCACCAGGTACAATTGTACACGCTCGTTTGATACAACGTTTGTATTGTTGCTTGAATTATTTGTAAAAATGCATGGGCCATTCACTTTAGAAGTGAATGGGTGAATGGAATGTTATAAATGTGAAAGGAATGGTGTCCTTCCAACAAGTGTATTCTTCCGATAGAGGGTTCAGAATTATTACAGAGCTAATTCTTGAGTAAGGTAAAGTGATCGGAATGCCTAGGTGGAGGCCGCTTCCGATCAGTTATATCAAGGTACAATTGATATTACAACTTGATCTTAACTGAACCCTTCGGATCGAACCCAATCGAATCACCGATCCGAGACGACGAATTAATCCGAAAGGATTTATCGAGTCGACAGAGTTTTACGAATACAGAGGTCGGAAATCGAGCCTAGGGCGTCGAGACCGAGCGTCGCAAAATCACAAGCAACAAGTATGAGCGTAGCCGTAGCTAGGCTAGGCTAGCTCATATCACGCCTAGGCGCACCATGGTGTGCTAGGCACCATCGCAGCCTAGGCGCGCCCTGGCAGCCCATCGCAAGCTAGCAACATGCTAGCATGGGTGCCTGACAAGGGTTAAAATGGTCGCTACAATCTAACTCTCAATCAAACAATACTTATACGAACACCCTATAACCAAGTACAATGGCAAATAAAGGTTCGGTCCACGAGGAACGAGAGTAATTGCAAATCAATCTTAAACCTAAGCTAGTTCGAAATCAATGGAAAATGGTGTTCTAAAATAATACTAATAAGATGGAATAAATCAATAAACTAAGACACTAGGGAGAGCGGGAATCCGCCTAACCATTGGTAACTAAGCAACAAGGAATCACAGAGACAAACGGGATATGCAAAGACTATAAGTCTGATCAATATCATGTGATAGGAAGACAACGGGCAATACTAAGCTTGGATTTCTCATGCACTTAACAT
This sequence comes from Chenopodium quinoa, assembly GCF_001683475.1. Lineage (NCBI taxonomy): Eukaryota > Viridiplantae > Streptophyta > Magnoliopsida > Caryophyllales > Amaranthaceae > Chenopodium > Chenopodium quinoa. The sequence goes on along the minus strand of NW_018743360.1, from coordinate 14,139 downwards.
TACTCGATACATAATCAAACCACATTCAATAATGAAATACTCAATTCACAATCTCTTGTTCAAATCAAGAATATCATGCAATCAAATTCAAGATTCTGGGTTAGCTACTCCTATTATAATGAATTAACATGCAATCGCATATAATCAATTTAATCACAATCCATTTATCAAAATCAATCCTCAATTACATAGATTACCTAGGCCGGGTTTCATCCCGAACCCTAGCTAGGAGACTACTCACACATATTCATAATCAAAGCAATAATGAATTCCATAAGCATAATAGATATAAACATGAATTCTGATTAAGGAATAATAAAGCTTGATTAATAAACAAGAATGAATAATACCAATTGTATTGATGCGAATCAATGGAAAAGTTCAGAACTTTGATATCCGTCGTCAATGAATAATACAAAGAATCTTCGCAAATCTTGCTTCAAATCAATCCAAGAAAACTAAAATCTCTAGAAATATCTCTAAGAAAACTAATGAATCTCTAATACTAAGAACGTTCTCCAATAACTCTCTACAAAGGCTCTCAAAACTATCTCTAAAACTGTCTGAGGAATCCTCTTAAAGTTGGGCCTTATATACGTCTTCTAATGCGGTGAAGTCAAGCGCGCAGTTAACCCTGGATTAGCACGGCCGTGCTGTATTTGGCACGGCCGTGCTAGCTTGTCAGTATGTAAACCGGATTTCTTCTTCAAATTGGCACGACCGTGCTATATATGGCACGGCCGTGCAGCTTCCTGGCACGGCCGTGCTAAAAATGACACGGCCGTGCTGAATATGCTCTAGCACGGGGCTCATACTGAAGCTGACACGGGCACAGGCAACATTTGGCACGGCCGTGCTAATGGCCTGCACGGCCGTGCTGGTGCGTGGATACTGACACGGCCGTGCTATTGGCTTGCACGGCCGTGCTTCCTTGCCTGGGGTTGCTTGCTTATAGGCCAGCACGGGTGTGCCTATGGTAACACGGCCGTGCTGCCTGTGCTATGTAATCAATGCACGGCACTTGAACTTCCTTAACTCCTCGGACTTCGGTCAAGGCTAGCTCGGTTACACATCAAGGGCTCAGGATCCGATTAAACTCGGTTGATATTACCTGAAAACACATAAAAAGAAACCGAAAACCCGTGAAGCACGTAATATGGGGTACGTAAGCATAACAAGGTAATAATCGGCCAAAACGGCCCCAAATACATCCAAAATCATCCTAAAATATGCTCTAAAGCGCGCCCTAAAGTGCGCTTGTCAAAACCCCCCAAGCTACACTTTTGCTAGTCCTCGAGCAAAAACCAAGGGAAACACACACAAGATCAAATAAACTATGCCATTGCGAACAAATCAAATTAAGCACGGAATGAAATAAATGGATCCTACTTAGAACAACCATGCACGGAATGAAAACTCACTCAAACAAGTAACGAGACACACAATCCAAGATATCGTTGATCAAATGCGAACAAGACCTAAACCGAGCATAGAGAACAAAGAAATCATGCTTCCCTCTAAACCCAACCAAATCGGCCACGTCCTCCCCTTTTGCTTCAAATCACCACCCTAATTGGCCCCTCGTGATTCCTCGAAGGAACCGGAAAAAGTGATATTTTGAGGAAATAACAAAGGTATCCCGACATCTCGATTACGCATAATCTTTCCATAGGGTTGAAAGGTATCTCCCTCCACCGTTTGAGAACCGAACACCTCTAAAGTCTAAGGGTCTTAAAGGGTTGTAATGTATTGGCAATGGGTAAGGTAGGTGAAAACAATTTAAAAAAATGGGGTTAATTCCTAAATGAAGCGCAAGAATCACAATTCTCAAAAACAATAGTTCAAAAGATGCAATTCACATTCCACAATAAACATTGATCACACTTTTACACATCCCAAACTCTCTATGTTATACACACTCAAATTACCTTTTTCAAACTTCAAAGCTTTTATTCATATGTCCTCGCCTTTTTCACAATTCGGACGGCTTTTCTCCTTTTTTTTTTTTTGATTTTTTTTAATCAATGACAAATTTTCATATTACATATTTACAATTAAGCTCACTTTCAAACTTGCTCAAACCAACTATCGATCATTATTCTTGATTTATACACAATAAGCTCAAACAAACCTTGCGAGGTAAACGCTTCACAACTAAGGGTTGGTAAAACATCGGCCATCGGGTTTGTAACATGGGTAACCAAGAATGGAATTAAAGGCTCAACATGGTTAGCAAGTAAGATGATGTAAAAAGAAAATTAATTTGTAACAAAACAAAAGGAACAAGAATAAGAAAAATGAAAAAGGTGCCCTCTTCCTCCCTTAAAAGTGTCAAGTCGGTCTTGGGAGCTACAAGTCAACACAAAGATCGAAACATGCGTAATCAAGGATCCAAATATGCCACTCAAGAAGAATGATGAAGGCTAGAACAATAAAACCTCACGGGATTCAAAAACAAAGCAACTACCAATTAAGGGGATCAAATCCACAAATGGGAAGCGACTCCATCTTACCACAGCCCAAAGGCATAGAGTTTCACATGACAAAAGTGTTCTATTTCTACCCTTCGCCTAGACTTGTCTACATTGATCAACAATAGACTCGAACTGTGTATTCATCACTGGCTTAAGTGGAAATAGACATTCCATACACATTCATTCACATTTCGAATCCAACATGAACAATATTCCAAAATTTTGCAATTAGACAAGTTTATTATGATCCAAAAACATAGGAAAAGACTACGAGGCATATCATATAAGCTAAACCACATCCTCATAGCAGAAGCTTTTCCTATCTAACACAAACATATGTACAACTAAGCCAACTGAATAAGTTGAAAGACACATAACGAGGCATAAAAATCACATAAAATCCCAATCGACAAACAAGTGATCGAATGATATCAACATCAACGATCCCAGGTTCCTTAGAACCGATCAAACATCCTCGAACCATTCAACTTCTTCCTAAACTAAACTATCCTAAGCACACAAAAAAAGAAAAGATCTCACCAAATTTGCTTCCCGGGAGCTCCAATTAACGGCCATAGCATCGTTCTTCAAACTCATGCCGCGTCTCGAATGTTCCCAATCTGCAAAAAGGAAAGACATACTAGAAAACGAGTTAAGGTTAGTCTAGGAATGTAGTAAATCTTTTTTTTTTTAGAATGAATACAAGTAAGACCCCCCCAAGCTAGAATCAAACATTGTCCTCAAGGTTTATACATCAAGGACTTACAATAGTAAGGAGAGGGAGGTAACTAAAGGGAAAGGGAAAAGGATCACGAGCTAGGCCCTCCCGGGCCATAAGGGAAACGGGAGACCATATTATCAACACTCCTCTTCAGGTCTCTGAAGGCGGAGGTCATATTCTCGTTCGACCGGCGCAAATCCGCTACCTCGAGCTTCAAATCTTCCATTCCTTGGCGGAGCCAGGCGAAGTCTTGCGCCGGGATCTGTTGGGCCGCATCCGGGCCACCCTCCTCGTCATCATCATCAGCATCGTCACCTCCTTGGCCCCCGTGGGCCTGCTCATCCCCCTGGTGAGGCTGGGGATTGCGGTCTACATACTCCGTGCCTCCGTCCTCGTGCCAGGCAAAGTCGGGGTCGAAGATCCAGTTGTGTTTGTTGTAAACCACCGTCCTCTCCGGATCAGGCAAGTAGGCGTATGGCTTGCCGGCTACGAGCCACAAATAGCAATCCGGCTGGGATGTCCCTTCAAGCCACTGCATGGCTCTCAAGGTGCGCATATCAAGCCTCGTAGTGCCTGGGATAACCTGCAATTCAGAAAAATCAATCCCATTATATTGCGCAAGATTGATGATCATGCCACCGATAGTAATATCACCCCTACCCCGGGCTACACCGTCGAGGTGGTCTAGTAACCACGCTCCCATGTCTAGACGCCCGTCCCCACGAGTGAGGTGCCAAATAAACTGTAACTCCCTAATAGAGACTACACCCGAACTATCTCCTCTAGCAAAGATAGTAGAGGAGAAGGTCCTGTGGGACAACCGAAAGGCGGGATCGACGATGGAAGTCGCCTTATCCCTACGGGGATCTCTATCCATTTTCCACGTGATTTGCCGCCAAAACAACCCGGAGTTGTAGTGTTTTGAGTGGCCATCCTTAGGACCATATTTCAGGCCGGATGTCCACCCAAAGGCGGCATTAACTTGGGCCACCGACATTTGAATGGTGCCCGAGTTCATTAGTTGAAAGGACAAGTACCGGGGTGAGTTATTCTCATCCCGATGCACGTACAAAGAAGACAAAAATTCGAGGGTAAGCCTCTTGTAAGTGAGAGCATGCATGGTAAGGAAAGAATCAAAGTTGGTAAATGAAAATAGTTGAACCATGTCGCTTTCGATCCCTAGAGCCCTAGCGGCTAAAGGGTCGTAGAACATGGTAGGCCGGATCGGTCGGTGGGATAATCCTACAAATTTGTCCAAAAAGGACGGGTTATTAAAAACAATACCTATGGTGTCCACCGTGGGTGGAACCATGGATGAGGATGCATCGTCCCGACCCGGTCTCCTAGTCGATGTCTTTGTTCTAGGCATGTTTGATTCAAGAAATTAAGCACAATATACCAATTAACAAGCAAGAAACTATCCTAGCATGCAATGTACTACCCTAACACTACTAGTTCACCCAAACTTGCAACAATAAAGCACAATTCAACAACAAATATTCAATAAAACTAATGAAATTGGACAAAAATTGCGAAAATCAATGAGTTTAAGAACGAATTCACCGAGGACTCCACGAAGTGGAGTTGTGGCGAGCTCAAAGAGGGCTGAATTTTGCGTCCAATCACTTGAAAAATGCTCCAATGCAAGGAGGGTGCCGAGATCTTGAAAGAAGAATATGGGGAATTAGGGTTTGATTTGGGGAATTGAGGGAGGAGGTTGGGGGTTTGGGTTAGTTTAGAGAGAAAAAGGGTAGGAAAGAGTGTTAGAGAGTTGGGGAATAATGAGAGAGTTTGAGTGAAATCGTGTTTAAAAAACACGAAAAACTATCCGGAACCCGCGCTGCACGGCCGTGCTATAACTGGCACGACCGTGCTGAGGTTTGGCACGGCCGTGCCGAATTTGGCACGGCCGTGTTGGCTTGGCAGGCTTTTTGAGAAATTGAATTTCAGATGGCACGGCCGTGCTAGAATTAGCACGGCCGTGCTATTACTTGACACGGCCGTGCTGAAAATGGCACGACCGTGCTAGAATGTCAGTGGGCTTTTGAGGTTTGGAACGGCCGTGCAGATTTTGGCACGGCCGTGCTGGATTCTGGCACGGCCGTGCTGTCTGATGGCACGGCCGTGCTGTCTGCTGCAGTCTGCAGGTTTTCTTTTCCTTCAAGGCACGCATCACTCTCTTCATTCCGACTTCTAACCAATCTTCTACCTGCACAAAAACACACAAGAGCACACAAAACTGACACAAATTAGGAGCTAAACCAAACAAAACAAAAGAAACTACTCTAGTAAAAGCAAGAAAATCGGGTTGCCTCCCGGAAGCGCTAAGTTTAACGTCGATAGCTTGACGTGGTCACATTCAACTCTTGTGACCGCATTCGAACACATCTATCACACCAACATGGGCTCCCTCATAGTATGTCTTCAACCTTTGCCCATTAACCACGAAGGATTGCAACCCACTAGAATCATAAAGCTCAACCGCACCGGAAGGGAAAACATCTTTGACAGTGAATGGACCCCTCCATCTTGACATCAACTTACCGGGGAAGAGCTTCATCCTAGAGTTATATAAGAGGACTTTGTCACCAACATTGAACACCTTCCGCTCTATCTTCCGGTCATTGAACTCCTTAGATCGGGACTTGTATATGTTCGCACTGTCATATGCGTCCATCCGAAGCTCCTCCAATTCATGAAGGTCCAACATCCGTTGCTCTCCCGCGCTTGCTAGATCAAAATTTATCTTCTTGATAGCCCATTGAGCGCGGTGCTCTAGTTCGACCGGGAGGTGACATGCTTTCACGTAGACCAAGCGGTATGGGGTGGTGCCTATTGGGGTCTTGAAAGCAGTCCGGTATGCCCAAAGTGCTTCATCAAGCTTATCGGACCAATCTTTCCTATTCTTCGCCACTGTCTTCTCAAGGATGGACTTTATCTGTCGATTGGAGACTTCCGCTTGCCCACTAGATTGAGGGTGATAGGTTGTCCCGAACCTTTGATGTAATCCATTCTTTCGAAGCATCCTTTGAAAGGCCCCATGCACAAAGTGTGACCCGTTGTCACTTATAACCGCCCTAGGAACCCCGAACCTTGGAAATATAATCTTCTTGAAGAGTTTCACCACCACCTTGTGATCATTTGTAGGGGAGGCAATTGCTTCCACCCACTTAGACACGTAATCCACAACCACAAGTATGTTTTGGTTCCCACGGGAGGAAGGGAAGGGTCCCATAAAGTCAATGCCCCACACATCAAAGATCTCAAGTTCAAGTATGGGTTTTTGAGGCATTTCATTCTTCTTGGAAATATTTCCACTCCGTTGGCAAGCATCGCAAGTCTTCACAAATGCCCACGCGTCCCTAAAGATATGGGGCCACCATAGCCCACATTGCAAAACCTTTTGGGCTGTCTTATTAGCCCCCATGTGACCTCCGCAAGGGTCGGAGTGGCACATTTTCAGCACACTATGAACTTCTTCCTCCGGAACGCACCTTCTTAGGAGACCATCTACACCTCTCTTGAACAAAATTGGATCATCCCATATGTAATGCCTTGCATCTCTCCTAATCTTCTTTCGTTGGTTCTTGGAGTAATCGGGGGGAAACTCCTCACAAGCCAAGTAGTTTACCAAATCCGCAAACCATGGTAGAATCTTCTCCTTGACGAGGTATAAAACATCATCCTTCAACTCATCACAAATGGGCAGCCCATCATCTTCTTGTTGCTCCCTCTCCATGCGCGAAAGGTGATCCGCAACCACATTCTCGGCTCTCTTCTTGTCCCGGATCTCCACATGAAATTGTTGTAAAGAGAGGACCCATCGGAGGAGGCGTGGTTTGGATTCCTTCTTCGAAATTAGGTACTTGATGGCAGCATGGTCGGTATAAACAATCGTTTTGGAACCAATGAGGTAGTCCCAAAATTTCTCAACTGCATGAACAATGGCTAGGAACTCTTTCTCTGTAGTGGTGTAGTTCCTTTGTGCTTCATTTAAGGTCTTGGACATGTAATAGATCACGTAAACCCTCTTCTCAACTCGTTGCCCAAGAACACCTCCAATAGCCGTATCACTAGCATCGCACATCAACTCAAAAGGTAGATCCCACCGTGGTCCTTGCACAATCGGTGCCGAAATCAAAGCTTTCTTAAGTGTGTTAAAAGCTTGTAGGCACTCTTTGTCGAACTTGAAGTTGACTTCCTTTTGCAATAAGGCAGTCAAAGGCTTGGCTATAAGAGAGAAATCTTTTATGAATCGCCGGTAGAACCCCGCATGCCCTAGGAATTGTCTTACCCCTTTTGCATTGACCGGTGGTGGTAGCTTTGCTATAACTTCAACCTTTGCTTTGTCCACCTCTATGCCTGCATTTGAGATCTTGTGACCGAGGACAATACCTTCTTCAACCATGAAGTGAAACTTCTCCCAGTTCAGGACTAAATTCACTCTCTCACACCGTTGTAGGCACTTCCCCAAGTTCACAAGGCAATCATCAAAGGAGGCTCCCCCAACAGAAAAATCGTCCATGAAAACCTCCATCTCGGCCTCCAACATGTCCCCAAAAATTCTCATCATACACCGTTGAAAGGTGCCCGGTGCATTGCAAAGTCCAAAAGGCATTCTCCGTAGGCAAAAGTACCATATGGACAAGTAAAAAGTCGTCTTCTCTTGGTCATTCGGGTTTATAGGTATTTGGAAAAACCCCGAATAACCGTCAAGAAAGCAATAATACTTGTGCCTAGTTAGTCTTTCGAGCATTTGATCAATAAAAGGGAGGGGAAAATGGTCCTTTTTGGTAGATGCGTTTAGACGTCTATAGTCTATGCACATCCGCCAGCCGGTCACCGTTCTAGTTGAGCTGAGCTCACCATTCTCATTCTCAACTACAGTCATTCCCCCCTTCTTAGGGACAACATGCACAGGGGAAACCCATATAGAGCTTGAAATGGGGAAGATGATACCTGCATCAAGAAGTTTGGTGATCTCTTTCTTCACCACCTCCCCCATTTGAGGATTGAGTTTCCTCTACCTCTCAATAGAAGGCCTCGCACCATCCTCGAGAGTTATGTGATGCATACATATAGCGGGGCTAATACCCTTGAGGTTATCAATGGTATAGCCTATGGCACTTTGATGCTCTCTCAATACATCACACAACTTCCGAGTTTGATCCGCATCTAAAGAAGAATTCACAATGACAGGATAAGTTGAATCAGGGCCAAGAAATTCGTACCTTAGATGTGATGGTAGAGGTTTCAATTCTACCTTAGGGGCCTCGTTTACCTCTTTTGTGGTGGCCTTAGCAAGTGCATACATGGGTGTAATTTCCTTGAAACTGTTATCACCATCATCTTCCTCTAGCATTTGCTCCTCTATGTACCTGCTCTCATCGGTATCACTTGGCTCAAGATCATGGTTAGTAGAAAGCAATAGTGTATGCATACTAGAGACAATCGAATCAATAGTGTCAATCATCATGCAGTTTTCGGAAGTAGACAAAGGATATTGCATGCTTTTGTTCAGATAAAATTCAAGGAGCTCCTCTCCTACCTTTAAAGAAATCTTGGCACTCTTCACATCAATGAGAGCACAGAGGTAGCTAGGAAAGGTCGCCCAAGAATAATAGGTATATGATTATCTTCATCCATTTCCAAAACTACAAAATCCACAGGTATCACAAATTTCCCAACTCGTAGGGGAACATCTTCTACCTTACCCTTAGGAAAATTTGATCGAACGATCAGCTAACTGTAGGGTAATGTTGGTAGGAAGAAGTTCTCCTACCCCTAATCTTTGATATACAGAATATGACATAAGACTAACACTAGCCCCAAGATCACATAATGCGTTATCAAATTTCATTTTATTAATAGCACAAGGGATTGAGAAATTACCTGGGTCTCCCAATTTGGGAGGCATCTTGTTCATGATGATTGCACTACAATTCGCGGTGAGGTTAACAGTTTCCACCCCATCACAATTCCTCCTGCCACTCAAAATATCTTTCAAAAACCTAGCATAGTTAGGCATTTGTTTTATAGCGTCGGTGAATGGTATGGAAAGGTGAATTTGCTTCAAAGTATCTAAAAACTTACCGAATTGAACATCCAACTTATGTCTCACAAACTTATGGGGGTAAGGAAGTTTTTGCAATAGATTGGGTTCTTTGACTTGTGTTACTTCCTTTTCATTTAAGACCTCTACAGTTTTATCATTCTCTCCGGTCCTCTCCTCCTCACTCTCTATAACAGTACCAGTGGTAGGTGTAGTCACAGATTGACTCCTAGGGGGTACTACTTCATCGCTCCCCCTCAATGTCTTTCCACTCCTAGTGGTGATAGCATTTAATGAGTTTTTAGGGTCAATACCTTGAGGTGGGAGTTTTGACACTCCAACCCCATCCTTTATAGCACTAGCCAACTGAGAAATCTGGGTTTCAATCATTTTATTATGTGTCATCACTTCATTAAACTTTTTGTCACTGGTGGCCATGAAAGTGTTGAACATTTTGGTCTGTGCTTCCATCATCTCCTCCAAACTAGTCCTTTGCGATGGTCCTTGAGCATTGTAGTTGTCATTAGAGGCTCGGGAGACACACGCATTAGACTGTTGGGGATTTTGATTTTGGAAGTTGTTCCTGTTACCATTGTTATTCCAATTTCTCCTGTTATTGGCATTCATGTTCTGATTGTATTGCCCTTGATTACCTGCATTTTGTTGGTAATTATTCTGATTACCAAAATTACCATGTTGATTATAAGACCCTTGGGGATTTTGGTCCCTTTGGTTCCTGTTTCCCCATTGGTTTTGCTGTTGGTAGTCAGAATTATTACCTTGTTGATTATAATTGTTCCCTCTTTGATTAGGTGGTAAATATCTGTTATTGTCATTCCTAGGTCTATTATCATAAGACAAGGCATTGACTTGTTCATTATCACACTCATTACCATCATTATAGTTGGATTGAAATTGGGAATCTACGTTACAGGCAGAGGTATCATGGTCATAAGACCCACAGTTTTCACAGAATATACATCCAGTAGGCATATTATTAGAGTTAGAGTGCATACCTGCTCCCTTATAATAGGATGGAAGATTTTGATGCGGTGGAGCGTTGAGCTTCTCTTTGATAATTGACATTTCCTTACCTAGATTTACAATTTGCGATGTCAAATTCCCGATTGCATTAAGATGGTCTACCGAATAGACCGCTCCTCAACTCTTGCTCATGGCCTCTCGCTCTCCATCTTGCCAATCCATGTGGTGTCGTACCACATCTTCTATGATATCAATGACTTCTTCTTCGGTTTTGTTCATAATGGGGCCACCTGCTCCCGCATACAAACTGGTCTTCCCTTGAGGACTCAATCCTCCATAGAAAATCTGTAAAACTTGATATGTTTGGGATTCCGTGGTGTGGGCACTCTCTTTGATACTCCTTGTACCTTTCCCATGCTTCGTAGATTGACTCCCCACTCCTTTGCTGAAATCCCTGGATCAAAGCTCTAGCATCGGTCGTCTTCTTTTGGGAATAAAATCTTCCCAAGAATGTTGTCGTGACATCATCCCAAGTGTGTAGAGAGTTCGGCTTCACCTCCTTCTCTAACCATTCGAGAGCTCTCCCAATAAGTGAAAAGGAGAAAAGCTTCAATCTCACGAACTCTTGATTCACCCCATTAACCTTGATGGTATTGCAGTACTTCTCAAATTCGTTTAAATGAGCCAAAGGGCTCTCATGCTTTGGCACCACTAAACTGCCTTCTCTCGATGAGGGTGATCATAGCTTGCCGGATCTCGAAATCATTGGCCTCAGTAGTGGGTGGAGCAATCCCACTTGAAGCTCTATACGCCCAGGAGTTCCCAAGTCCTTAAGGGGTCGTGGTGCTGGCCGATTGGGTTGGCGCGGTATGTCTGCCATTGGAACCTGTTGTGTGTTGTGTTCCTTTCCTTGAGAGTTTGATGACGTCAATCGAGATTTACGATTGCTCTTCAAAGTTTCTTTCGATTTCTGGATCGAAGGGTATTAATTCTCTCTGTTTAAACCTGCGCATACACACTAACCAAACCAATTAAATAGCAGGGCTACAAGTGTAGCCAAAGGGAAAAATCTTTTTGTGCTTTTTTATGATTAACTAGACTCAAGAAATCAAAAAGCAATTAACAAACACCGCTCCCCGGCAACGGCGCCATTTTTGACAAGGGTTAAAATGGTCGCTACAATCAAACTCTCAATCAAATAATACTTATACGAACACCCTATAACCAAGTACAATGGCAAATAAAGGTTCGGTCCACGAGGAACGAGAGTAATTGCAAATCAATCTTAAACCTAAGCTAGTTCGAAATCAATGGAAAATGGTGTTCTAAAATAATACTAATAAGATGGAATAAATCAATAAACTAAGACACTAGGGAGAGCGGGAATCCGCCTAACCATTGGTAACTAAGCAACAAGGAATCATAGAGACAAACGGGATATTGCAAAGACTATAAGTCTGATCAATATCATGTGATAGAAGAAAACGGGAAATACTAAGCTTGGATTTCTCATGCACTTAACATTACTCGATACATAATCAAACCACATTCAATAATGAAATACTCAATTCACAATCTCTTGTTCAAATCAAGAATATCATGCAATCAAATTCAAGATTCTAGGTTAGCTACTCCTATTATAATGAAATAACATGCAATCACATATAATCAATTTAATCACAATCCGTTTATCAAAATCAATCCTCAATTACATAGATTACCTAGGCCGGGTTTCATCCCGAAACCCTAGCTAGGAGACTACTCACACATATTCATAATCAAAGCAATAATGAATTCCAAAAGCATAATAGATATAAACATGAATTCTGATTAAGGAATAATAAAGCTTGATTAATAAACAAGAATGAATAATACCAATTGTATTGATGCGAATCAATGGAAAAGTTCAGAACTTTGATAACCGTCGTCAATGAATAATACAAAGAATCTTCGCAAATCTTGCTTCAAATCAATCCAAGAAAACTAAAATCTCTAGAAATATCTCTAAGAAAACTAATGAATCTCTAATACTAAGAACGTTCTCCAATAACTCTCTACAAAGGCTCTCAAAACTATCTCTAAAACTGTCTGAGGAATCCTCTTAAAGTTGGGCCTTATATACGTCTTCTAATGCGGTGAAGTCAAGCGCGCAGTTAACCCTGGATCAGCACGGCCGTGCTGTATTTGGCACGGCCGTGCTAGCTTGTCAGTAAGTAAACCGGATTTCTTCTTCAAATTGGCACGACCGTGCTATATATGGCACGGCCGTGCAGCTTCCTGGCACGGCCGTGCTAAAAATGACACGGCCGTGCTGAATATGCTCTAGCACGGGGCTCATACTGAAGCTGACATAGGCACGGCAACATTTGGCACGGCCGTGCTAATGGCCTGCACGGCCGTGCTGGTGCGTGGATACTGACACGGCCGTGCTATTGGCTTGCACAGCCGTGCTGCCTTGCCTGGGATTGCTTGCTTATAGGCCAGCACGGGTGTGCCTATGGTAACACGGCCGTGCTGCCTGTGCTATGTAATCAATGCACGACACTTGAACTTCCTTAACTCCTCGGACTTCGGTCAAGGCTAGCTCGGTTACGCATCAAGGGCTCAGGATCCGATTAAACTCGGTTGATATTACCTGAAAACACATAAAAAACAAACCGAAAACCCGTGAAGCACGTAATATGGGGAACGTAAGCATAACAAGGTAATAATCGGCCAAAACGGCCACAAATACATCCAAAATCATCCTTAAATATGCTCTAAAGCGCGCCCTAAAGTGAGCTTGTCAGTGCGTGGGTGCGCATGGTAGCTATCGCAAGCCCCACAAGCACCAGGAAACCCATCGCAGCTAGCAGCGTGCTAGCGAGGGTGCCTGGGTGCTCATGGGTGGTATCGCTAGCCCATCGCACCAAGCACAGCCATCGCAGTGCTAGGCACTGGCGCATGGGCTTGTGCATGCATGCCTCACACCATCGCAGCCCTATCGCACCAAGCACAAACACCCTCGTGTGCGTGTGTGTGCATAGGCGCTCTCGCAACACCCTAGGATCACGCACAACACCCATCGCAGTGCTAGGCACATGCGTGTGTGCGTGTGCGTGTGCACCGTCGCTCAGCAGCCTCGCAATGAGGCACCTAGCTGTGTGCTTGCGTGCGTGCCATCGCATGGCAGCACCAAGCACAACATGCTAGCAAGGAGCACCAAGCCTAGCATGCGTGGCTCGCTAGCAGCACGCATGCTAGGCCTTGCGTGCGTAGTGCGCTGGCTGGGTATGCGCATGCTGGCCTAGCTGGCTGGCAGTGCGAGAGGCCCTATGCGAGGGGCCCTGTGCGAGAGTGTGTGCGAGGGAGTGCTAGGCAGAAGCAACACTAGGCTAGCAGCACCAGCGCCCAGCAGCTCTCAGCGTGCTAGGGCTGATGCGTGCTAGGCCAGTGCATGCTAGCACTGCTTGCTAGCGCACCAAGCTGGCTGGCTGCCAAGCCTTGGTGCTAGGCGCCAGCTGGCAGCCTTGGTAGCCAAGGCAGGCTGCCAGCCCAGCTGACCATGAGGTGCCGGTTTAGGTGAGGGGTGGGGACCAAGCTTGGGCAAGGCCTTGAGGAGCAAGGCAATGGTCCCCCCACCCATTCATGGTCCTCATCTAACCTTGTCTCTCTATTTGACACTTGTTGCATTGTGATTAGTTTTGTTTTATTAATTTTTTAGAAAAAATTAATTAGCAAAATAAACATTCTCCCACATTGGTTGGGGAATGAAATACAAGGGTTCATTTCCCTATAAAACCAAGCTTGGGTATTGGGAAATGAACAACCTTGAGTGGAATTAAAATGGCAACTCTAGAAAAGAGTAAACCTTTGATTCGTAAAACTCATAGTTATTTTGTCCGGGTCTTGACTAACCTTCAAGACTT